>NC_048591.1:37968160-37985660 GCF_013265735.2 Oncorhynchus mykiss
GCTGGTCCATGTTGACTCTACTAGGTGTTGAAAGCGTTCCACAGGGATGCTGGTCCATGTTGACTCTACAAGGTGTTGAAAGCGTTCCACAGGGATGCTGGTCCATGTTGACTCTACTAGGTGTTGAAAGCGTTCCACAGGGATGCTGGTCCATGTTGACTCTACAAGGTGTTGAAAGCGTTCCACAGGGATGCTGGTCCATGTTGACTCTACTAGGTGTTGAAAGCGTTCCACAGGGATGCTGGTCCATGTTGACTCTACAAGGTGTTGAAAGCGTTCCACAGGGATGCTGGTCCATGTTGACTCTACAAGGTGTTGAAAGCGTTCCACAGGGATGCTGGTCCATGTTGACTCTACAAGGTGTTGAAAGTGTTCCACAGGGATGCTGGTCCATGTGGACTCTACTAGGTGTTGAAAGCGCTCCACAGGGATGCTGGTCCATGTTGACTTCAATGCTTCCTACAGTTGTGTCAAGTTGACCGGATGTCCTTTGGGTGGTGGAACATTCTTGATAGACACGGGAAACTGTTGAGTGTGAAAAACCCAGCACCGTTGCAGTTCCTGACACACTCAAACCGGTGTGCCTGGCATCTACTACCATACCCTATTCAAAGTTACTTACCATTCTCCCTCTGAATGGCACACATACACAATCCATGTCTCAATTGTCTCTGTGTTTTAAAATCCTTCTTTAACCTGTCTCCTCCCTTTCATCTACACTGATTGAAGTGGATTTAACAAATTACATCAATAAGGGATCATAGCTTTCACCTGGATTCATTGGTCAGTCTATGTCATGGAAAGAGCAGGTGTTCTTAATGTTTATTTCTGTGTAGTGATGTCACCATCACAGAGATCTGAAGTAGACAACACCTTCCCAGAGACCTGAAGTAGACAACACTTTCACAGAGATCTGAAGTAGACAACACCTCCCCAGAGATCTGAAGTAGACAACACCTCCCCAGAGACCTGAGGGTAGACAACACCTTCACAGAGATCTGAAGTAGACAACACCTTCACAGAGATCTGAAGTAGACAACACCTCCCCAGAGATCTGAAGTAGACAACACCTTCACAGAGATCTGAAGTAGACAACACCTTCTCAGAGATCTGAAGTAGACAACACCTCCCCAGAGATCTGAGGTAGGCAACACCTTCACAGAGATCTGAAGTAGACAATACCTCCTCAGAGATCTGAAGTAGACAACACCATCACAGAGATCTGAAGTAGACAACACCTTCACAGAGATCTGAAGTAGACAACACCTTCACAGCGATCTGAAGTAGACAACACCTTCACAGAGATCTGAAGTAGACAACACCTTCACAGAGATCTGAAGTAGACAACACCTCCCCAGAGATCTGAGGTAGACAACACCTTCACAGAGATCTGAAGTAGACAATACCTCCTCAGAGATCTGAAGTAGACAACATCATCACAGAGATCTGAAGTAGACAACACCTTCTCAGAGATCTGAAGTAGACAACACCTTCTCAGAGATCTGAAGTAGACAACACCTTCTCAGAGATCTGAAGTAGACAACACCTTCACAGAGATCTGAAGTGGCCAAACCTTCTCAGAGATCTGAAGTAGCTGTCGCTCCAGGAGTTGTAGAAGCTGAGCTCTCTGACTGTTGCCTTTGGAATACAGAGTATAGCCTCCTCGTGGATGCATGCTATTGAATCCAGTCAGGCTTGTATTGTTAGCTACATGATGGAGTCACACATCAGTGGCAGTGTGGCAGTTAAGGTGTTAATGGGGGTGTAGGGGGTCCTGTCTCAGCCTCCAGTATTTATGCTGCAGTAGTTTATGTGTCGGGGGGCTAGGGTCAGTTTGTTATATCTGGAGTACTTCTCCTGTCCTATTCGGTGTCCTGTGTGAATCTAAGTGTGCGTTCTCTAATTCTCTCCTTCTCTCTTTCTTTCTTTCTCTCTCTCGGAGGACCTGAGCCCTAGGACCATGCCCCAGGAATACCTGACATGATGACTCCTTGCTGTCCCCAGTCCACCTGACCGTGCTGCTGCTCCAGTTTAAACTGTTCTGCCTTATTATTATTCGACCATGCTGGTCATTTATGAACATTTTAACATCTTGGCCATGTTCTGTTATAATCTCCACCCGGCACAGCCAGAAGAGGACTGGCCACCCCACATAGCCTGGCTCCTCTCTAGGTTTCTTCCTATGTTTTGGCCTTTCTAGGGAGTTTTTCCTAGCCACCGTGCTTCTACACCTGCATTGCTTGCTGTTTGGGGTTTTAGGCTGGGTTTCTGTCCAGCACTTTGAGATATCAGCTGATGTACGAAGGGCTATATAAATAAATTTGATTTGATTTTGATTTGTAGTCATTAGTTGGGTAGAGTGTGTGAGGTGTTAGTGGGGGTGTAGTTGTTAGTTGGGTAGAGTGTGTGAGGTGTTAGTGGGGGTGTAGTTGTTAGTTGGGTAGAGTATGTGAGGTGTTAATGGGGTGTAGTCGTTAGTTGGGTAGAGTGTGTGAGGTGTTAGTGGTGGTGTAGTCGTTAGTTGGGTAGAGTGTGTGAGATGTTAGCGGGGTGTAGTCGTTAGTTGGGTAGAGTGTATGTGTCTCAGCCTCTCCTGTAATTGGTTGTTAAACTCATGGCACACACATCGAGAGAGAAAGGGAGGGAGAAAGATGTATAGAGCGAGAGATGAGAAAGGGAAACTTGAGATCCTCGTTGCTCATTATGACACCTTGTTACACTGTCTTGTCTGTCTTCTCTCTCTCTCCGTAGTGAGTTCTTCCGCCCTCAACTCTGTTCGTCGCTCCCTCGCTCTCACTAGGCTCTAATTGACGGAGTAGCGGAGCTCGGATGATTTACAAAGTGATGAAAGAGTGTAGGGGATTGACTCAGGAGGGAACCTGCATTCGTTTTTGTCTGAAGTGAATGGGGAAGGGGAAGGAGGGAGAGAGGGAGAAAGAACACTAAACATTTTAGAAACATCACCCCTTTTCAACTCCTGACCTCTCCTTTCCCCTGTTATCTCTCTTTAAAACTTCCTGCCCTCACCTCCTCTCCCCCACCACCACCTCTCTCCTCTACAGGCCTTTCTCATCTTTCTTCCTCTTACCTCTTCCGTCCCCTAACTCTCTCCCCTCATTGGCACTCCTTTCTTACCTTTACCACATTTTTCGACTTCTGAATGTGTGTTTGAGAAAGTGAGAGAGAGTGTGAGAGAGAGAGACAGACAGCGAGAGAGAGAGACAGAGATGTGAGACTTGCACTCCGAGGGCCCATGCAGGCTGATGAGAGACTGTAAAGGCCATCCATATTAACTGTGGTTTTGCCAGTGACAGGTAGTGAATCAGGAACTAATTTTTCTTCAGACACCACAGCAGCTGTGTGTGTGTGTGAGTCTGCTATCTGCTATCATTAGAGAGCTGCCTTAGTCTGTAGAGGAGACAAGAAGTCCAAAGATCAAACACAGCGCAGACCAATCAACAGCTGCTGGGTTCATCTCGCCATATTCCTAAATACACACCCCAGACACTATCTTTCCCTCCCTCTCTATCTCTCTCTCTCACACACACACACACACACACACACACACACACACACACACACACACACACACACACACACACACACACACACACACACACACACACCAGCAATCAATCATGTCCCGACATTGTTGGAAAAACGTATAGGGTTAAGTTTAGGACTTAATTCCGACTGGTTAAGTTAAAGTGGAACTGGCAACATTAAATGTTATTAAAATCTGTTTATACATACCCCCAGGAAGAATATGATGCCTTTTTAAAAGCGTGCACTTAGATATGGTCATTTTCACGTTTTAATACATTCTTAGAATGTACGTACACAAAGGTATTTGTGAAAATTCTATAGCAATGCAGAGTGGGAAAGTGGCTGTGCTTTTGGACAATGATTATACACTGCAGTAAATAAAACCTAATAACAACATCTGTCTCGTCCAAGACCGGAGTCTACACAGACCGGTGCGCTATAACCAATCAGAGCTACAGTAGGCCTTTCTACAAACAAACCATTTGCCAAACAGGCCTGCCATCATTCACTTTGAACTAGACTGTGTGTTTACAGGCAGTTGGGCCTGCCATCGTTCACTTTGAACTGGACTGTGTGTTTACAGGCAGTTGGGCCTGCCATCATTCACTTTGAACTGACTGTGTGTTTACAGGCAGTTGGGCCTGCCATCATTCACTTTGAACTGGACTGTGTGTTTACAGGCAGTTGGGCCTGCCATCATTCACTTTGAACTGGACTGTGTGTTTACAGGCAGTTGGGCCTGCCATCATTCACTTTGAACTGGACTGTGTGTTTACAGGCAGTTGGGCCTGCCATCATTCACTTTGAACAGGACTGTGTGTTTACAGGCAGTTGGGCCTGCCATCATTCACTTTGAACTGGACTGTGTGTTTACAGGCAGTTGGGCCTGCCATCATTCACTTTGAACTGGATTGTGTGTTTACAGGCAGTTGGGCCTGTCATCATTCACTTTGAACTGGACTGTGTGTTTACAGGCAGTTGGGCCTGTCATCAGTCACTTTGAACTGGACTGTGTGTTTACAGGCAGTTGGGCCTGCCATCATTCACTTTGAACTGGACGGTGTGTTTACAGGCAGTTGGGCCTGTCATCATTCACTTTGAACTGGACTGTGTGTTTACAGGCAATTGTAACAGCGTGACTTTAGATCAGTAGAACACATTCGCCAAAACATACACATAAATTAATTTCTGTGAATACGTAAAGACCACAGGAGTCCTCTTACATTTGGGAACTTTACAGTCCTATTGATCAAACAACCATGAATTGACCACGTAAATTCATAATTTACTCTGCACTCTGGCACACTCAGACGAGAGTGCCCTGAAATCAGAGTAGGTAGCCAGAGTGAATTTGCGAAAGCAAGAGGTAATATGCTAACTGGATAATAGTCATTCATGTTTTTGCTATCTAACTAAACAACACCTGCATTTCTAGCTGTGTAAAGTCACCAAAAAAATATATGACGGAAAAAGTCAGTCAGTCCTCTAATGACAAGACATTACATCCTCCTAGCAGCTAGCTAGCTATTTAGCTAATGTTAGGCTCTGTGTTTTTAGCTTGCTACATACATACGGTAGATACGCTAGCCTATTAGCCACATTATGACTGACGTGTGATCATTGCCCTTGCTAGCTTGATTGTATTGACATTCGCAGCCTTAGTTACATTCGTCTGTTTTTGTCCAAAATATTTGAGTAATTGAAACTGAAACAGTGCATCCTGAATGGAGGCAGCAAACAATGTACCAGGCCAGCTGTGATT
Source organism: Oncorhynchus mykiss (assembly GCF_013265735.2). NCBI lineage: Eukaryota > Metazoa > Chordata > Actinopteri > Salmoniformes > Salmonidae > Oncorhynchus > Oncorhynchus mykiss. Next base: position 37,973,469 of record NC_048591.1, read on the forward strand.
TACAACCTGATAGCAATATTTTTGGACTATCAAGAAATATATTGGTGAATTATATTGTAAGGAAACAGGCAGAGAGCAGGTCTCGAACCCCCCCTTCTAGCCCAAAGTCCAGCGTGCTATCAACTGTGCCCCAAAAGCATGCTCAAGTGGCAGAGTCGATATCCTCGCTTATAAACCCAGGGTTGTTACAATATTAATCATGCATTGAACTGCATCCATCTATTCTGCCAACAATGCCTTACTCTACGTCATGGAATGTTGAGTCAAATAGAACCTGTTCTTAAAACCTCTCATGAAGTTAGATTTGTAGCATAAATTGGAAATTTGATATTTTTGAATGACATTTTGATTGTCTGTTTGTTTCATATCTGCAAAGTAGTTACAACTTCAGTTCCACTTGAAGGGTTAGGATCTGGGATAGGGTAAAAACTGGAAAACTACTCCACGGTTAGGATCTGGGATAGGGTAAAAACTGGAAAACTACTCCACGGTTGAAGAAGAAGATTGAGTTAAAAAAAAAGTAAATGGAGTGTTATAGAAGGGTCCAGACACCTTTTTTTGTGATTTCACGTTTTAGAGAAACTTACCCCAAACAGCAAATCACTTCCTCATCCTCGTTGTGTAGTATGAACAAAGGGTTCAAATACACACAAATATGTCCTTTTAGAAAAGCTGTCAGTATAGCGAGGCAGGTATTTAAATTGTATCATTCCCAACTTTATCCGCAACGTTATATTACATTTTTGTTGTGACTCGAGCGATACCTCTCTGTCCATTCTACAGGTAACTGCCAGAATAAAACAGGTAACTGCCAGAATAAAGGAAACACCTTAAATGAGGGATACAAAGTATATTGAAAAGATGGGGTGCTTCCTGTCTGCTTCGGAATGACAATTGAAGGGCACTTCTTTTTTCTTTTTTCTTGCCCTCTATTGGCCGGTTTTGCTCAGGCACTAGGACATAGTTCAAGGCAGTGGTCACCAATCTGTCAATCGCGATCAACTGGTCGATTTCCAAGGCATTTCTAGTCAATCACCAAACATTTATATAAAAAGCAACAACGATAAAACCTTGCATTCCTTTTTTTTCTTCTTTTTTTCTCACTGTTGGCAGCAGGTGCACTTGATTCCTAGCGCCGGCAAGGCAAAGTGTTTTCAATTTCAACCATTTCATGTGTCTGAAGGTACTCAGCCTACCCGGCAGGCCCAGAGAGCAAATCAGGTGCACCTATAGGCATATTGTACCGCTGGCCAATCAGATAGCTCAGATCACTGTCTGCACAGTTTCCTCGAGCCATAGGCTATAAAAAAAGAAGCCTTGAATGCACAGTAAAGTTGATACTGTAAGATTACAAAACTTTTAAAACATCACTAGAGATAGCTGCTGTTTTTATGAGTATGTTCATGATTAAGTTGTTATTCAGCGCTGTCAAGACTTTGCTCAAAATGTTTATAAGACATCCCTACTTCCAGTGCAGCTGCAATGAATGAGTACAGCAAAGTGTTTATTATTAGCCACTTGTGTATTTTTCATATCAAGGATTATTTCACGTTCTCTGGTCATAGAAGTAACAACATTAATTGGTTTATGAGGCAGAAATAATGCCGTGCGATTTATTTCGCCATCAGCTGGAAGATTGTCCTCTTTTCCCAGCGGAGGGAGGGAGAGCAGAGGGGCGGTGTGTCAGGTGTGAGGCAGCCTCAGTGATGCTCCTTCGCCTCAGACTGGCGATCAGTCCAGTGAAGGAAAAAAAAGTGAATTATTATGCTCACAAATAATACAACAAATCAAATCCAATTGTATTAGTCACATGCGCCGAATACAAAAGGTGTACAGTCGTGGCCAAAAGTTTTGCGAATGACACAAATATTAATTTTCACAAAGTCTGCTGCCTCAGTTTGTATGATGGCAATTTGCATATACTCCAGAATGTTATGAAGAGTGATCAGATTAATTGCAAAGTCCCTCTTTGCCATGCAAATGAACTGAATCCCCAAAGAACATTTCCACTGCATTTCAGCCCTGACACAAAAGGACCAGCTGACATCATGTCAGTGATTCTCTCATTAACACAGGTGTGAGTGTTGATGAGGACAAGGCTGGAGATCACTCTGTCATGCTGATTGAGTTTGAATAACAGACTAGAAGCTTCAAAGGAGGGTGGTGCTTGGAATCATTGTTCTTCCTCTGTCAACCATGGTTTCCTGCAAGGAAACACGTGCCGTCATCATTGCTTTGCACAAAAAGGGCTTCACAGGCAAGGATATTGCTGCCAGTAAGAATGCACCTAAATCAACCATTTATCGGATCATCAAGAACTTCAAAGAGAGCGGTTCAATTGTTGTGAAGAAGGTTTCAGGGCACCAAAGAAAGTCCAGCAAGCACCAGGAGGTCTCGTAAAGTTGATTCAGCTGCGGGATCAGGGCACCACCAGTACAGAGCTTGCTCAGGAATGGCAGCAGGCAGGTGTGAGTGCATCTGCATGCACAGTGAGGCGAAGACTTTTGGAGGATGGCCTGGTGTCAAGAAGGGCAGCAAAGAAGCCACTTCTCTCCAGGAAAAACATCAGGGACAGACTGATATTCTGCAAAAGGTACAGGGATTGGACTGCTGAGGACTGGGGTAAAGTCATTTTCTCTGATGAATCCCCTTTCCAATTGTTTGGGGCATCTGGAAAAAAGCTTGTCCGGAGAAGACAAGGTGAGTCAATAAAAGCCTTTGACACTTATGAAATGCTTGTAATTATACTTCAGCATTCCACAGTGACATCTGACAAAAATATCTAAAGACACTGAAGCAGCAAACTTTGTGGAAATTAATATTTGTATTCTCAATACTTTTGGCCACGACTGTAGACCTTACATTGAAACCAACAATGTAGTTTAAAAAAAATACGGATTAGTATAAGAAATAAACTAACAAGTAATTCAAGAGCAGCAGTACAATAACAATAGCGAGACTATATACAGGGGGGTACAGGTACAGAGTCAATGTGTGGGTGCACTGGTCAGTTGAGCTAATGTGTACATATAGGGAGAGTTATTAAAGTGACAACGTAGAGTAGTAGTGGTGTAAAAGAGAAAGAGAGGGGGCAATGCAAATAGTCTGGGTAGCTATTTGATTAGGTGTTCAGGAGTCTTATGGCTTGGGGGTAGAAGCTGTTTAGTAGCCTTTTGGACCTACACTTGGTGCTCCGGTACCGCTTGCCGTGCGGTAGCAGAGAGTACATTTAATGACTAGGGTTGCTGGAGTCTTTGGCAGTTTTTAGGGCCTTCCTCTGACACCGCCTGGTATAGAGGTCCTGGATGACAGGAAGCTTGGTCCCAGTGATGTACTGGGCCGTACGCATAACCCTCTGTAGTGCCTTGCGGTCGGAGGCCAAGCAGTTGCCATACCAGGCAGTGATGCAACCAGTCAGTCAGGATGCTCTCGATGGTGCAGCTCTAGAACCTTTTGAGGATCTGCCAAATCTTTTCAGTCTCCTGAGGGACAAAAAGGTTTTGTCGTGCCCTCTTCACAACTGTCTTGGTGTGCTTGGACCATGTTAGTTTGTTGATGATGTGGACACCAAGGAAGTTGAAGCTCTCAACCTGCTCCACTGCAGCCCCGTCGATGAGAATGGGGGCATGCTTGGTCCTCTTTTTCCAGTAGTCCACAATCATCTCCTTTGTCTTGATCATGTTGAGGGAGAGGTTGTTGTCCTGGCCCCACATGGCCAGGTCTCTGACCCCCTTCCCTTTAGGCTGTCTCGTTGTTGTCGGTGATCAGGCCTACCACTGTCGTGTCACTGGCAAACTTAATGATGGCGTTGGAGTCATGCCTGGCCATACAGTCATGAGTGAACAGGGAGTACAGGAGGGGACTGAGCATGCACCCCTGAGGGGCCCCTGTGTTGAGGATCAGAATTGCGGATGTGTTGTTACCTACCAATACCACCTGGGGGCAGCCCATCAGGAAGTCCAGGATCCAGTTGTAGAGGGAGGTGTTTAGTCCCAGGGTCCTTCACCAGTTATGCATTAGGGGGCGCTATTAACATTTTTGGATGAAAAAAAGGAAAAAAAGATGCTTGACTATGCATATAATTGACAGCTTTGGAAAGAAAACACTCTGACGTTTCCAAAACTGCAAAGATATTGTCTGTGAGTGCCACAGAACTGATGTTACAGGCGAAACCCAGATAAAAATCCAACCAGGAAGTGCCGCATTTTTTGAAACCGCCTCATGCCTCAATGCTCCTTATATGGCTATGAATGAGCTACGAATGAGCTTACGTTTTCCACGCATTCCCCCAGGTGTCTACAGCATTGTGACGTCTTTTTAGGCATTTCCATTGAAGAATGGCTGTAAGGGACCATATATAGCATGTGGTCACATGGTGTCTCCCGCAGAAAATCCCACGTAAAATACTGAGGTAGCCATTATTCCAATCGCTTCTTATGAGAAACCAAATGCCTCGACGGATATATTATCGAATATATATGTTAAAAACACCTTGAGGATGGATCCTAAACAACATATGCCGTGTTTCTGTCGATATTATGGAGCAAATTTTGAAAAAAGTTTGGCGTTATAGTTGCAGCATTTTCCGGTCGATTTCTCAGCCAAGCATGATGAAGAAACGGGAGCTATTTGCCTACAAAATAATATTTTTGGAAAAAAAGTAACATTTGCTATCTAACTGGGAGTCTCCTGAGTGAAAGCATCTGAAGTTCTTCAAAGGTAAATGATTTAATTTGGTTGCTTTTCTTATTTTCGTGAAAATGTTGCCTGCTGCCAGCAGAGCTAGCATAGCATTATGCCATGATAAACTTACACAAATGCTTGTCTAGCGTTGGCTGTAACACATATTTTGAAAATCTGAGATGACAGTGTTGTTAACAAAAGGCTACGCTTGTGTTGGAATATATTTATTTCATTTCATTTGCGATTTTCTTGAATAGGAAAAGTTTCTAGGGGTATTTATGTTCGCTGCGTTATGCTAATGCATTTGAGGCTATGATTACGCTCCCGGATACGGGATTGCTCGTCGCAAGAGGTTAACTTATTGATGAGCTTTGAGGGCACTATGGTGTTGAATGCTGAGCTGTAGTCAATGAATAGCGTTCGGACATAGGTGTTCCGTTTGTCCAGGTGGGAAAGGGCAGTGTGGACTGCAATAGATATTGCATCATCTGTGGATCTGTTGGGGGGAGGATGCAAAATGGAGTGGGTCTAGGGTTTCTGATGATGGTGTTGATGTGAGAAATGACCAGCCTTTCAAAGCACTTGATCGCTACAGACATGAATGCTACGGGTCGGTAGTCATTTAGGCAGGTTGCCTTAGTGTTCTTGGAAACAGGCACTGTGGTGGTCTTAAAACTTCTTGAAGCACCCATCCCGTTACCGGGATAATTTTCGTCAACATCCGCTGAATTGCAGAGTGCCAAATTCAAATTAAATTATTACAAATATTTAATTTTCATGAAATCACAAGTGCAATATAGCAAAACACAGCTTAGCTTGTTGTTAATCCACCTGGCATGTCATATTTCAAAAAAGCTTTTCGGTGAAAGCATACCAAGCGTTTATGTAAGGACATCTCTCAGTAGACAAAACATTACAAACAGTTATCAGCCAGGTAGATTGGTCACGAAAGTCAGAAAAGCAATAAAATGAATCGCTTACCTTTGATGATCTTCGGATGTTTGCACTCACGAGACACCCAGTTACACAATAAATGTTCCTTTTGTTCCATAAAGATTATTTTTATATCCAAAATACCTCCATTTGGTTGGCGCATTATGTTCAGAAATCCACGGGCTCGAGCGGTCACGACCACGCAGACGTAAATTCCAAATAGTGTCCGTAAAATTCGCAGAAACATGTCAAACGTTTTTTATAATCAATCCTCAGGTTGTTTTTACAATATATAATCGATAATATTTCAACTGGCACCCAGCCATCCAATGACGCGATGTGATCTTTCTCGCTCATTTTTCAAAATAAAAGCCTGAAACTATGTCTAAAGACTGGTCACACCATGGGGAAAACATAGGAAAATGAATCTGGTTGTGATCCCTTTAAATGGAGCGAAGGCAGGCAATGGAACAGCACTTCCAGGTTGGATTTTCCTCAGGTTTTCGCCTGCAATATCAGTTATGTTATACTCACAGACAATATTTCGACAGTTTTGAAAACTTTAGTGTTTTCTATCCTAATCTGACAATTCTATGCATATTCTAGATTATGGGCCTGAGAAATAGGCAGTTTAATTTGGGTACGTTTTTCATCCAAACGTCAAAATACTGCCCCCTAACACTCAATAGGTTAAAACATGTTGATTTTACAGACTCCAACAATGAGAGGTTAAAAATGTCAGTGAAGACAGTTGCCAGTTGGTCAGCATATGCTTGCAATAAATGTCCTGGTAATCTGTCTGGCCCTGCGGCCTTGTGAAGGTTGATCTGTTTAAAGGTCTTACTCATATCGGCTGCGGAGAGCATGATCACACAGTCTTCTGGAACAGCTGGTCATGCATGTTTCGGTGTTATTTTCCTTGAAGCGATCATATAAGTTATTGAGCTTGTCTGGTAGGCTCGTGTCACTGAGCAGCTCTCGGCTGTGCTTCCCTTTGTAGTCTGTAATAGTTTGCAAGCTCTGCCACATCCGAAGAGCGTCGGAGCCGGTGTAGTATGATTCGATCTTAGTCCTGTATTGACACATTGCCTGTTTGATGGTTCATCGGAGGGCATAGAGGGATTTCTTGTAAGCTTCCGGGTTAGAGTCCCACTCCTTGAAAGCGGCAGCTCTATCCTTTAGCTCAGTGTGGATGTTACCTGTAATCCATGGCTTCTGGTTGGGGTATGTACGTATGGTCACTGTGGGGACGACCTCATCGATGCAGTCAGCCAATGACTGATGTGGTATACTCTTCAATGCCATCGGAGGAATCCCAGAACATATTATTTTCTGTGCTAGCAAAACAGTCCGGTAGCTTAGCATCTGCTTCATCTGACCACTTTTTTATTGATCTTGTCACTGGTGCTTTCTGCTTTAATTTTTGCTTGTAAGTAGGAATCAGGAGGATATAATTATGGTCAGATTTGCCAAATGGAGAGCGAGGGAGAGCTTTGTATGCGTCTCTGTGTGTGGAGTAAAGGTGGTCCAGAGTTTTTTTTCCTCTAGTTGCATATTTAACATGCTGTTAGAGATTTGGTAAAACGGATTTAAGTTTCCCTGCGTTAAAGTCCCCGGCTACTAGGAACGCCGCCTCTGGGTAAGCGTTTTCTTGTTTGCTTATGGCCGAACACAGCTCATTCAATGCTGTCTTAGTGCCAGCCTCTGACTGTGGTGGTATGTAAACAGCAAAAAAAAAATACAGATGAAAACTCTCTAGGTAGATAGGGTGGGCTACAGCTTATCATGAGATACTCTACCTTAGGTGAGTAATAGCTGTTCTATCCTGCCGGAACAGCGTATAACCAGCCAGCTGTATGTTGATAATGTCGTTGTTCAGCCACGACTCCGTGAAGCATAAGATATTACAGTTTTGAATGTCCCGTTGGTAGTTTAATCTTCCGTGTAGGTCATCGATTTTATTCTCCAAAGATTGAGCGTTTGCTAGCAGAATGGAAGGAAGTGTGGGTTTATTTGATCGCCTACAAATTCTCAGAAGGCAGCCTGCCCTCTGGCCCTTTTTCTCTGCCTCCTCTTCATGCAAATCACGGGGATCCGGGCCTGTTCCTGAGAAAGCAGTTTATTATTCGCGTTTGGTTCATCAGACTCATCAAATCAAATCAAATTTACTTATATAGCCCTTCGTACATCAGCTGATATCTCAAAGTGCTGTCCAGAAACCCAGCCTAAAACCCCAAACAGCAAGCAATGCAGGTGTAGAAGCACGGTGGCTAGGAAAAACTCCCTAGAGTTTACTGGAAAAAAAGGATTCTGCCAGTCCGTGGTGAGTAATCGCAGCCCTGATGTCCAGAAGTTATTTTTGGTCATAAGAGACGGTAGTGGCAACATTATGTATAAAATAAGTAAAAAAATGAATTACAAACAACTTAAATAAACAAACAAAAAAACACGATTGGTTTGGGAGACGTAAAACGTCTACCTTCTTCTCCGGCGCTATTCTAAGACTGATCTATTACCAGTGTGATCATATACCTATTTTTTTTACATTTATATATAATTTCAAAATGGTCTGAGAAGAACAACATTGTCAGGGCAATTCAAGCATAGCCAATATGCAGCGATAATGTATAGGGCATAAAGCCGACTGCACAAACCTTATTGCTACAGAACTGTTTTTAATTGGCTAATAAGGTATAGGATTACGTTTTTTAACTCGGTAGAACGCGGCTTGCATTTTGACTCCGAAAGTGATCTCGACCACTGGCTTAAGGCATTACTACTACTAGGACACTGGGAATACCCTAACATGAATCACTACAGTTTTATGGAACATTTATAAACTAAACTATATGGTTTCTATCAGCCTGGTAAAAAACGCAACAACCATTAGTTTCACACATTCATAAAGCTGCCCACAGAGACAAGCAGGACTGTGTATTTACTGTCATAGTGATCAACAACTATCTCACACTATATCTTTTCATATTTCTATATGGCCACGTGTTAACCGCAGTGGGCAGTAAGAGAACACGTTTATGGGCTGTGTAACTCTGTTATTTTCCAGCAGTAAACAGGTTCACATCAGTAATTCTTCCCAGGAAACTCAACTGTGTTGTTTATTATCATCACCTAACTGAACCACTACAGAACACACCAGTCAGCTGAAGGCTTTGGTCCCAGCGTAGATATCAGTGTTTGTGTGTGTATGCGTGTGTCTATTGTGTGTGTGTTTGTGTGTGTGTGTGAATGTGCCTTTTGTGTGTGTGTATGTGTGTGTATGTGTGTGTGTGTGTGTATATGTGTTTATTGTGAGTGTGTTGTTTATGTGCCTTTTGTGTGTGTGTGTGTGTATTGTGTGTATTCTGTAGACTGTATTGTATGTGTTTGTTATTATGTGAAGAACGTGCATCAACTCTCACTAACATTTCTTTGAAACCCATTGGATTTGACATGAGACATATGCTGCAGTTACTAATTTATAACCTGCTCCAATTTCCATGAATTACAGCTCCAACAATCTGTGGCTTCCAGCAATAACAGCTCCAACAATCTGTGGTCAGAAATGAGTTCAGTTTCCCCAAAGATACACTTGGAAATGTAAGGATTGGATTTGAACTGGCTCTGAGCACAGTGTAATTCCTAACTTCCACTTACGTGTGAATGTGTGTGTGTGTGTGTGTCTGTGTGTGTGTGTGTGTGTGTGTGTGTGTATTGATTGGCCGGAGCAGTGATAGTGGTTTAGTCACACATGGCAAGACAAATCTGTCACACTCGACAAAACCTGTCACACACCAGGAAACTCATCCTGCCGTTGCCACGAGAACCAGTTTGAGTGACATGTGAAGAGGAAGTGAAGAGAGCTGAGGAGACATAGGTCACAGCTTCCTCTCTCTCTCTCTCTCTCTCGCTCTCTCTCTCTCTCTCTGTCTTTCTCTCTCGCTCTCTCTCTCTCTCCCTCTATCTCTTTCTCTCTCTCTCTTTCTCTCTCTCTCTCTCTCTGTCTTTCTCTCGCGCTCTCGCTCTCTCTCTCTGTCTTTCTCTCTCCCTCTCTGTCTTTCTCTCTCCCTCTCTCTCTCTCTCTCTCTCTCTCTCGCTCTCTCTCAATAAAAATGTTAAATTTAAGGCCTTTATTGGCATGGGAAACATATGTATGTTTACATTGCCAAAGCAAGTGAACTAGATAATAAACAATACAAATTAACAGTAAACATTACACTCACAAGTGCCAAAATAATAAAGACCTTACAAATGTCATATTATGTGCAAATAGTTAAAGTACAAAAGGAAAATAAATAAACATAAATATAGGTTGTATTTATAACGGTGTTTGTTCTTCACTGGTTGCCCTTTTTTTGTGGCAACATGTCACAAATATTGCTGCTGTGATGGCACACTGTGGTATTTCAAATAATAGACATGGGAGTTTATCAAAATTGGGTTTGTTTCGAATTCTTTGTGCAGCTGTGTAATCTGAGGGAAATATGTGTCTCCTATATGGTCATAATATGGTCTCTCTCTCTCTCTCTCTCTCTCTCTCTCTCTCTGGCCTCCTCTCCTTTCCCCTCCATCCACCTCTCTCTGGGCAGCTCTCCAACTAGATTGGGCTGTGTGTAGCTCTAACACAGGCTGACAGGACATGAATCATTCATCTATCCACAGCCCTTAAGGTGACTGAAAACCCATTTGTGGAAGAACGTAATAGTCTTTGTGCTCATGTGTATGTGTGTGTGTGTGTGTGTGTGTGTGTATGTGTGAGAGTGTGAGTGTGTGTGTGTGTTTGTGTTTGTGTGTGTGTGTGTGTGTGTGTATATATGTGTGTGAGTGTACAGTGGGGCAAAAATGTATTTAGTCAGCCACAAATTGTGCAAGTTCTCCCACTTAAAAGATGAGAGGCCTGTAATTTTCATCATAGGTACACTTCAACTATGACAGACAAAATGAGAAAAAAAATCCAGAAAATCACATTGTAGGATTTTTAATGAATTTATTTCCAAATTATGGTGGAAAATAAGTATTTGGTCAATAACAAAAGTTTATCTCAATACTTTGTTTTATACCCTTTGTTGGCAATGACAGAGGTCAAACGTTTTCTGTAAGTCTTCACAAGGTTTTCACATACTGTATTTTGGCCCATTCCTCCATGCAGATCCCCTCTAGAGCAGTGATGTTTTGGGGCTGTTGCTGGGCAACAGCCCCAAAACTCCCTCCAAAGATTTTCTATGGGGTTGAGATCTGGAGACTGGCTAGGCCACTCCAAGACCTTGAAATGCTTCTTATGAAGCCACTCCTTCGTTGCCTGGGCGGTGTGTTTGGGATTATTGTCATGCTGAAAGACCCAGCCATGTTTCATCTTCAATGCCCTTGCTGATAGAAGGAGGTTTTCACTCAAAATCTCACGATACACGGCCCCATTAATTCTTTCCTTTACACGGATCAGTCGTCCTGGTCCCTTTGCAGAAAAACAGCCCCAAAGCATGATGTTTCCACCACCATGCTTCACAGTAGGTATGGTGTTCTTTGGATGCAACTCAGCATTCTTTGTCCTCCAAACACGACGAGTTGAGTTTTTACTATTTTGGTTTCATCTGACCATATGACATTCTCCCAATCTTCTTCTGGATAATCCACATGCTCTCTAGCAAACTTCAGACGGGCCTGGACATGTACTGGCTTAAGCAGGGGGACACATCTGGCACTGCAGGATTTGAGTCCCTGGCGGCGTAGTGTGTTACTGATGGTAGGCTTTGTTACTTTGGTCCCAGCTCTCTGCAGGTCATTCATTAGGTCCCCCCGTGTGGTTCTGGGATTTTTGCTCACCGTTCTTGTGATCATTTTGACCCCACGGGGTGAGATCTTGTGTGGAGCTCCAGATCGAGGGAGATTTTCAGTGGTCTTGTATGTCTTCCATTTCCTAATAATTGCTCCCACAGTTTATTTATTCAAACCAAGCTGCTTACCTATTGCAGATTCAGTCTTCCCAGCCTGGTGCAGGTCTACAATTTTGTTTCTGGTGTCCTTTGACAGCTCTTTGGTCTTGGCCATAGTGGAGTTTGGAGTGTGACTGTTTGAGGTTGTGGACAGGTGTCTTTTATACTGATAACAAGTTAAAACAGGTGCCATTAATACAGAGTGGAGGACAGAGGAGCCTCTTAAAGAAAAAGTTACAGGTCTGTGAGAGCCATAAATCTTGCTTGTTTGTAGGTGACCAAATACTTATTTTCCACCATAATTTGAAAACAAATTAATAAAAAAATCCCACAATGTGATTTTCAGAATTTTTTTCTCTCATTTTGTCTGTCATAGTTGAAGTGTACTGTTACAGCAATTTAATTCCTCTGTTTTAATTCCCAATTAAAATTAAACACTCTGTCAATTCATAAGAATTTGTATGACCCTTATTTTATAGAGATCGACAGAGCCCGGTCTTAAAGTCAAATAGCAGCCTTTATTCACGAGAGTACTGAATACGATACAGTTTACCACAGGTTATAAACTGAAAATGACGTCATTAGTTTTAGCACCAACCAGTGCCATCTCCGTTCCAGTACAAAGGCTGTATCTCAAGCCTTCCCACAT
>NC_048591.1:37988160-38008160 GCF_013265735.2 Oncorhynchus mykiss
AATAGAACGTTGGCTAAGCTTGAACACCGGCGCGAGCCCATAGCAAATGAATGGAATAGAACGTTTGCTAAGCTTGAACACCGGCGCTAGCCCATAGCAAATGAATGGAATAGAACGTTGGCTAAGCTTGAACACCGGCGCGAGCCCATAGCAAATGAATGGAATAGAACGTTGGCTAAGCTTGAACACCGGCGCGAGCCCATAGCAAATGAATGGAATAGAACGTTGGCTAAGCTTGAACACCGGCGCGAGCCCATAGCAAATGAATGGAATAGAACGTTGGCTAAGCTTGAACACCGGCGCTAGCCCATAGCAAATGAATGGAATAGAACGTTGGCTAAGCATGAACACCGGCGCGAGCCCATAGCAAATGAATGGAATAGAACGTTGGCTAAGCTTGAACACCGGCGCTAGCCCATAGCAAATGAATGGAATAGAACGTTGGCTAAGCTTGAACACCGGCGCGAGCCCATAGCAAATGAATGGAATAGAACGTTGGCTAAGCTTGAACACCGTCGCTAGCCCATAGCAAATGAATGGAATAGAACGTTGGCTAAGCTTGAACACCGGCGCGAGCCCATAGCAAATGAATGGAATAGAACGTTGGCTAAGCTTGAACACCGGCGCGAGCCCATAGCAAATGAATGGAATAGAACGTTGGCTAAGCTTGAACACCGGCGCGAGCCCATAGCAAATGAATGGAATAGAACGTTGGCTAAGCTTGAACACCGGCGCGAGCCCATAGCAAATGAATGGAATAGAACGTTGGCTAAGCTTGAACACCGGCGCGAGCCCATAGCAAATTAATGGAATAGAACGTTGGCTAAGCTTGAACACCGGCGCGAGCCCATAGGAAATGAATGGAATAGAACGTTGGCTAAGCTTGAACACCGGCGCGAGCCCATAGCAAATGAATGGAATAGAACGTTGGCTAAGCTTGAACACCGGCGCGAGCCCATAGCAAATGAATGGAATAGAACGTTGGCTAAGCTTGAACACCGGCGCTAGCCCATAGCAAATGAATGGAATAGAACGTTGGCTAAGCTTGAACACCGGCGCGAGCCCATAGCAACTGAATGGAATAGAACGTTCGCAGAGCCTGTTTTCACTGGAGTGATGATTAGAATTCCATTTCGACTGAATCTTATTTTACCACTACAGTCTGTTCATCGGACGAAATGGGAAAAAAAACTACTTCTGTAGAAAGTGAACATCCGCACCTTGATGGTGTGAACTGTGCTTATGTCAGGAAAAATGAAAACTTCTGATTATTTCTGGTCTAGTGATCGATGACAAACGAGCTCGCTTCCCAGACTTACATAATTACACAGAGGAGATTATCCTGACTAAAATGGTGCCAGACTTGAAAAAAATCTATATATACACATTGTGAGATATTTGGCAAAATAGACCGGTATGCCTCTCCATAGAAAAACAATGGGGGGAGCAAAGCGTTCCAAGGGCAAAAAATATTTTGTGGCTAGCATTTGATGAGAATTGAGCTTACTGCCCAGACTTAAATAATTAGAAAGAGGAGATTCTCATGATTAAAATGGCGTCTCACTTGGAAAAAAATCCAAATATTCACATTGCGAGATATTTGGCGTAATAGACAGACATGCCTATATTTCCCCGATAGGAAAAAATGGGATGACCTCAGAGTTCCATGAGTAATGTTTTGTTGTTGTTTACATTTGAACTATAAACAACGTGAGCAGGTCTCAATGTCAACAATAGCGAAGCAGGCATTGTGACGTAGAACAAGAAGCTGGGAAAAGAACGTTGGGAAAGCGAGTTGGTGCCACGGTGCTCAATACAACTAATAGGAACTGGCAGGGTGAAAAATGCCCTAAAATAAGGCCTGTTTTTTTCGTGATTACCTCAAAATGGCGGCAAGCAGCTGGGACATATGGTCATATTATGAAACTGGGCTCCACGGCGGATGCAATGAACTAGCTTTTATTAGAAAAAAGCATTGTTAAAAATGTAATGTGTCCAGCCTAGTATGTATGTGTGTGAGTGTGTATGTGTGTGAGTGTGTATGTGTGTGAGAATGTATGTGTGCCCGTGTGTGAGTGTGTATGTGTGTGAGTGTGTATGTGTGTGATTGTGCCTGTGTGTGAGAATGTATGTGTGCCCGTGTGTGAGTGTGTATGTGTGTGAGTGTGCATGTGTGTGAGTGTGCACGTGTGTGAGTGTGTACGTGTGTGAGTGTGTGTGTTCCCGTGTGTGAGTGTGTATGTGTGCCCTCTGTGTGAGTGTGTATGTGTGTGTATGTGTATGTGTGTGTATGTGTGCCCTCTGTGTGAGTGTGTGTGAGTGTGTATGTGTGCCCTCTGTGTGAGTGTGTATGTGTGTGTATGTGTATGTGTGTGTATGTGTATGTGTATGTGTGTGTATGTGTATGTGTGTGTATGTATGTGTATATGTGTGTATGTGTATGTGTGTGTATGTGTATGTGTGTGTATGTGTATGTGTGTGTATGTGTATGTGTGTGTATGTGTATGTGTATGTGTGTGTATGTGTATGTGTGTGTATGTGTATGTGTGTGTATGTGTATGTGTGCGTATGTGCATGTGTTTGTGTGTGTATGTTTATGCAACAACAGTGCATTCATACATATACTGTACAGTACTTTGGCACATAATTACACTGTAAATAATTACAGTATACATACATTATTACATACATTTCTCTCCAGTTTCATCTCTGTATGAATGTGAATCGTAAGCTTCTCTCATTCTTTTAGGCCCATCCCTTCACCGTACCTGTTGTACTTATGTTCTTCATTCAGTTAGATGCCAGCTTGTCTACTCATCACTCGTTTAGACCAAGTAAAGACCAAATACCTACCACACACACACGCACGAGCGCGCACGCACGCACACACGCACGCACGCACGCACACACACACACACACACACACACACACAATCAGTTGGTGTTTGGGCAGCTCTCCATGATAGGTAATTATTACAACAGGAGTGCTAACAGACGCCTGCCATTCTGATCCCCCCCTTCTGGATTTGGACAATAATAGACAGTAGTAGATTGTAATTTCTCCATTTTGGATTTCAGTGTTTCCCCACTGAGAGGAAAATTACATGTTTAATACTTTACAGCCCGGACATTTTGGAAATTTGCATGGGTACTGCAATTGATTTTGCACATAAATTGCTCACTCTCTTCCAACCTGTTCATTGTCTTGTCTTCTCTCTCTCTCTCTCTCTCTCTCCCTCTCTCTCTCTCTCCCCCTCTCTCTCTCTCTCTCTCTCTCTCTCTCTCGTCTTGTCTTTGTTTGTCTCTGTAACTCACTCTGAAACCTGTGGAAATCTTTGGGCTCAATTTGTATATGAATATTTCTGGTGATGAGAAGGGGAGGAGGAGACGGTAGAGGGAGGTGAAAGAGGAGGAGGAGACGGTAGAAGGAGGTGAAAGAGGAGAAGGACACGGTAGAAGGAGGTGAAAGAGGAGGAGGAGACGGTAGAAGGAGGTGAAAGAGGAGGAGGAGACGGTAGAAGGAGGTGAAAGAGGAGGAGGAGACGGTAGAAGGAGGTGAAAGAGGAGGAGGAGACGGTAGAAGGAGGTGAAAGAGGAGGAGGAGACGGTAGAAGGAGGTGAAAGAGGAGAAGGACACGGTAGAAGGAGGTGAAAGAGGAGGAGGAGACGGTAGAAGGAGGTGAAAGAGGAGGAGGAGACGGTAGAAGGAGGTGAAAGAGGAGAAGGACACGGTAGAAGGAGGTGAAAGAGGAGGAGGAGACGGTAGAGGGAGGTGAAAGAGGAGGAGGAGACGGTAGAAGGAGGTGAAAGAGGAGGAGGAGACGGTAGAAGGAGGTGAAAGAGGAGAAGGACACGGTAGAGGGAGGTGAAAGAGGAGGAGGAGACGGTAGAAGGAGGTGAAAGAGGAGGAGGAGACGGTAGAAGGAGGTGAAAGAGGAGGAGGAGACGGTAGAAGGAGGTGAAAGAGGAGGAGGAGACGGTAGAAGGAGGTGAAAGAGGAGGAGGAGACGGTAGAAGGAGGTGAAAGAGGAGGAGGAGACGGTAGAAGGAGGTGAAAGAGGAGAAGGACACGGTAGAGGGAGGTGAAAGAGGAGGAGGAGACGGTAGAGGGAGGTGAAAGAGGAGGAGGAGAAGAAAAGATGAGGAGGAGTTTTACTTACCACTTCTTATTTGTGCAGGAAAGGTTTATATATGTGACCCGTTTCAAGAAACTAGGCGTATGTCGCGGGTCACTACTTCAAAGGAGAGTCATTTGAACATAAACTTTGTTTATTTATTTTTATTTTTGGGGGGGAGGAAATATCTTCTCGAACATGTGATCTTTCATGTGCCTTAATAACAAACGTGTATGCCATCTGTAAATACGAATAACATCGTTCAATTATGAGTCTAGTTTGTTAAGCCACAGGAGAAGTCAGCAACCTACCCGCTACCCATGATTGGCTGAGATAATTAGTGGGCTGGACATGCAGAGAGATGAGCTTGGATTGGTCTGCCATATAACACATTCTGTCTATTTGAGCTGGTCAGTATGTGTAGGTAATCCTGTCTAACGCTGCTTTTCTGCCTAGTAAAATGTATCGCCTTAACAAAAGACTGAACTATGCAAATATCCATTCCAATAGAACTTCACTGCAGCAACTGTTTCAGAGCTGAGCAGAGTTTCTCATCTGAGTGTGCCAGAGCGCAGAAGAACTGATCAAAGCTCAACACCGGTTGAATATTGCCAGTGTCAGTAACTGTCAGCAGAAAAATCGACTTAAATTGTTGCCAGGAGAACAGTTACAGTCACCAACGCTCTGGATAACATGAAAACAACCTAACCAGCTCTGCTAGGGAGAGTAAAATGGTCAGAGTTTGGGTGGGGTTAAAGCTTAAGATGATTCTTATGGCATTGTACACGATCAGTGTGAACCAGAGTGACTTGACACAACAACGGGCCAAGCAAGCTGTACAAACGGAAATGCCATTTTTGTATTTGTGTTGCTAGCATTCTTTTTGTCGCAAAGTTAACTAAAAAGGAGCATTCCCCAAGAGGCTTTCATTTCAGCAGTGATAAATTCATGAACTTCTTTGATGAAAAAAATCATGATCATTAGAAAGCATTTCTCCAAAGCTCAGTTGTCCTGAGTCTGCACAACACTGCCAGGACCTAGGTTTGAGTTTTTTAATATTACATATATTTTTTTTATGTCATGTGTTATCTTTATTTAACTAGGCAAGTCAGTTAAGAACAAATTCTTATTTTCAATGACGGCCTAGGAACGGTGGGTTAACTGCCTTGTTCAGGGGCAGAACTACAGATTTTTACCTTGTCAGCTCAGGGATTCGACCTTGCAACCTTTCAGTTACTAGTCCAGCACTCTAACCACTAGGCTATCTGTCACCCCGTATACCCTGTGTGTGTGTGTGTGTGTGTGTGTGTGTGTGTGTGCGTGTGCGTGTGCGTGTGCGTGTGCGTGCGTGCGTGCGTGCTTGCGTGTTTGCGTGTGTGCGTGTGTGTGTGTGTGTGTACTGCGTGGGTAATGGAATTATTGTTCCCCCTATAGTGGGAGTTTGAGTGTGTGTTCCTGTCCAGTAGGATGGGTAAGAGCTTGTGACAGTTGTCTCTTCCTGTAGAGGGCCAATGACTGTGATAAGGGGTTAGGGGTCCTTTAGGGGTATGTGAGAGGGCTATGTGTGTTTGAGGGACAGTGTGTTGGCTGACTCACCTACAGTATGGGGCTGTGTGGGTGGGATACTGTGTCAGCCTACCCCCAGGGTTTAAGGACTAGGGGTTACATAGGGGCAAGGGGTGGGTGGTGGGGTGGATTCAACATTGTGTGTGTGTTTGCATGCGTTTCTCACACTCACATAAAGGCTGTAAGATTTGCATGCAGACATGACTCAGGAGAGGGAGAATGTGAAACAAAGTGACAATCGAAGAAAGCCGGATGAGGGTGTGTGTAATGGAGAGATGGGGGAGGTGAAGACCTGCCAGATGGGAGGATGTGGTAGAGAGAGAGGGAGGGAGGGAGGGAGAGAGAGAGAGAGAGAGAGAGAGAGAGAGAGAGAGAGAGAGAGAGAGAGAGAGAGAGAGAGAGAGAGAGAGAGAGAGAGAGAGAGAGAGAGAGAGAGAGAGAGAGAGAGAGAGAGAGAGAGAACCTAGTGGTAACTAGGGAGATAGATAACCAGTCCAGTACATTGTCTTTATATAAAAAAATAAAGTATTATTTCCCTCAAATCTGTAATCCTCCATAGAAGCTAATCCAGAAGCTAGCCAGAAGCTAATCAGAAGCTAGTTAGCTTCTTTACTGGCTAATCGTTAGTATTCAGCTAAGCACGGTTTGTGGTCATCAGCTATCCTTTAGCTCGAAAATCTATCGCCAGTTTTGTACAGCGCGGCTCGGACCGGAATATACCGGACCTATTTTTCTCTCCATGTCCCCGCTAACTCTGGACATTTATACCTGGATCTCGCAGCTAGCTAGCTGCTATCCGTGTGACTATCGGCGTACGTCGATTGCGGAGCAAACATTAATTATTCCAGAGCTAGCCAGCTGAAGAGTTCCATCAGTCACTCCTAGGCTACAATCACCTATCCAGACCCGTTTTACTGCCAACGCGGAGCCCCACCGGGCCTTCACAACTGGACTACCGACGTTATCTACCCGAGGGAGTTATCCGGCTGGCTCCTCCGTCGCGACGTTACCTGAACGCCCATCTGCGGTCCGCTAATCGTTAGCTGTCTTATTGGCTGCTATCTGAATAGACCTATCGGACAATTATTATTATTATTATTATTATATATATTTATTTTCTTGGGCCTCTATAACTATATCTATTGTTTTTTTTTTTGCGAATTGGATTGATCCCCCCTACCACACGGAACCCCACTAATCCTACCGACGGAAAAGCACGAGGTGGCTAAAAACAGACCTCCACCCTCTGCCTACTTGCTACCCATGGCCCGGCTAGCTGTCTGAATCGCCGTGACCCTAAACAACCTAACTACTCACTGGACCCTTTTGATCACTCGACTAAGCATGCCTCTCCTTAATGTCAATATGCCTTGTCCTTTGCTGTTCTGGTTAGTGTTTATTGGCTTATTTCACTGTAGAGCCTCTAGTCCTGCTCAATATACCTTTTCCAACCTATTAGTTCCACCACCCACATATGCAATGACATCTCCTGGTTTCAATGATGTTTCTAGAGACAATATCTCTCTCGTCATCACTCAATACCTAGGTTTACCTCCACTGTATTCACATCCTACCATACCTTTGTCTGTACATTATACCTTGAAGCTATTTTATCGCCCCCAGAAACCTCCTTTTACTCTCTGTTCCAGACGTTCTAGACGACCCATTCTTATTGCTTTTAGCCGTACCCGTATCCTACTCCTCCTCTGGCGATGTAGAGGTGAATCCAGGCCCTGCAGTGCCTAGCTCCACTCCTATTCCCCAGGCACTTTCTTTTGATGACTTCTGTAACCGTAATAGCCTTGGTTTCATGCATGTTAACATTAGAAGCCTCCTCCCTAAGTTTGTTTTATTCACTGCTTTAGCACAATCTGCCAACCTGGATGTTCTAGCTGTGTCTGAATCCTAGCTTAGGGAGACCACCAAAAATTCTGAAATTTTCATCCCAAACTACAACATTTTCAGACCAAGATAGAACTGCCAAAGGGGGCGGTGTTGCAATCTACTGCAAAGATAGCCTGCAGAGTTCTGTCCTACTATCCAGGTCTGTACCCAAACAATTTGAACTTCTACTTTTAAAAATCCACCTCTCTAAAAACAAGTCTCTCACCGTTGCCGCCTGCTATAGCCCACACTCTGTCCCCAGCTGTGCTCTGGACACCATATGTGAACTGATTGCTCCCCATCTATCTTCAGAGCTCGTGCTGCTAGGCGACCTAAACTGGAACATGCTTAACACTCTAGCCATTCTACAATCTAAGCTTGATGCCCTCAATCTCACACAAATTATCAATGAACCTACCAGGTACCACCCAAAGCCTTAAACACGGGCACCCTGATAGATATCATCCTAACCAACTTGCCCTCTAAATACGCCTCTGCTGTCTTCAACCAAGATCTCAGCGATCACTGCCTCTTTGCCTGCATCTGTAATGGGTCAGCCGTCAAACGACCTCCACTCATCACTGTAAAACGCTCCCTGAAACACTTCAGTGAGCAGGCCTTTCTAATCGAACTGGCCGGGGTATCCTGGAAGGATATTGATCTCATCCCGTCAGTAGAGGATGCCTGGTTATTTTTTTTAAATGCCTTCCTAACCATCTTAAATAAGCATGCCCCATTCAAGAAATTTAGAACCAGGAACAGATATAGCCCTTGGTTCTTGTTAGGGAATGATCAGAATTAGTTGGGTAACATAGATAAGATGTTTTATTTTCATGATATGCTTATGAGTTATTTCTCATAAGAATGTATTTTGTTGTACTATAGTGGTGGCCATTGGCAGTTATCTGTTCTATGTCAAGACTAAGTTGCATGGTCCGCAGAGAGGGGAGAGGTCAAGGGGTCATCATGTGTAAACATATCTTTTGATCTTTTGCTCCACTGTGTCTGTGCCAGTCACTCCCTACTTTTCCCATCAGAGAAAGGAGGATGGCAGTGTCTGGAATCATTCTATGCTCCCTCTTTTGTTGTTCCTATCTTGACCTATAGCCCCACTCTCCTCTCCGTGAGTTTGTCCAGGATTGGTTGTATTTAGAATTGGTTCTATCTAAATGACAATTTGATATATATCATAGGGTGGGGGTAATGTCTTGGTACCATTTTGTACCAAGGACGAGATAAGAGCTTTGTTTAGGAGACCAAACTGAACAATAATTTATAGCCAACTCTGTCTTCTTTGGGGATACTCCTCTCAGTTGTAAAGTATTTTCTTTGTGTAAGTTCCTAAGACCTGTGTTTTGTCATGTCGTCTTGAGAGGGGGTGGATCTTTGCTATAAAGGAACCCATTTGCCATTATGTTGAGCACTCTCAACTTTTCATTAGAGATACTAAACTGTTGAAAGTCAAAATGCTATTGCAAAAGCTTAATTATTATTAAAGGTGAAGATTAAGCATAACTCAGACTCGTGTGTGATTTGCTCTCTCATCATTTGGTAATTAAGGACATTTCCACGACATTCTCCCCAGACCTGAATGCCCTTAACTTCTTTCTTCTACTTGAGACGCAGATGTCTCAAGTAGACACCTGGAAATGCAAATGCGCTACGCTAAATTAAAATGTACTCGTTAAAACTCAAATTCACAAGCAGGGTATTGAATTAAAGCTACACTCGTTGTGAACCTAGCCAACAAGTCAGATTTTTAAAATGCTTTTCGGCGAAAGCATGAGAAGCTATTATCTGATAGCATGCAACACCCCAAAATGCCTGAATGCGATGTAAACAAAGATATAGCTTAGCCGGCGCTACACAAAACGCAGAAATAAAATATAAAACATTCATTACCTTTGACGAGCTTCTTTCTTGGCACTCCTATATGCCCCATAAACATCACTATTGGGTCTTTTTTCCGTTTAAATCGGTCCATATATACCCAAAATAGCTTTCTATGGAAGCTGTGTCATTCAGAAAAAAACATCGTTTTTAAACGCTGCGTCATTTTTTAAAATTAAAAAAGTCGACGATAAACTTTCACAAAACACTTCGAAATACTTTTGTAATCCAACTTTAGGTATTAGTAAACGTTTATAATCTATCAAAATGATTACAGGGCGATGTATATTCAATAGCTCCTCGTCTGCAAATCAATGGCTGCCAATGTGCACATTGAAAACATCCTAGTGGAGACCGGAAGAAACGGAATCCAGTTAGTTGGATTTTCCAACAAAAAACTCCATTGAAAATGACGACAATGGCGACATCGTGTGGAATCTGTATGAATTGCATGCAGGTCGATATTAAATTTTGTGCCGTTTTAACAACCCATGAAAGTGACTTATGGAAATTATTTTTAGCTTTCAGAGAGCAGTTTTTCTTGCGTTTTTCAATGAAACACACAATCTGTTATAGTCACAGCCGTGATTTAACCAGTTGTAGAAACTACAGAGTGTTTTCTATCCACACATACTAATCATATGCATATACTATATTCCTGGCATGAGTAGCAGGACGCTGAAAAGTTGCGCGATTTTTAACAGAATGTTCGAAAAAGGAGGGGGTTAACCATCACAAAAACATCCTATGGCGTTCTGCATTAGCATCGAACAGCCCCCGTGATATGCAGCTGTTCAGGGAAGCTAGAAACCATTATACACAGGTAGTTAGAAAAGCCAAGGCTAGCATTTTCAAGCAGAAATTTGCTTCCTGCAACACTAACTAAAAAAAGTTCAGGGACACTGTAAAGTCCATGGAGAATAAGAACACCTCCTCCCAGCTGCCCGCTGCACTGAAGATAGGAAATACTGTCACCACTGATAAATCCATTATAATTGAGAATTTCAATAAGCATTTTTCTATGGCTGGCCATGCTTTCCACCTGGCTACTCCTACCCCGGTCAACAGCACTGCACCCCCCACAGCAACTCGCCCAAGCCTTCCCCATTTCTCCTTCTCCCAAATCCAGTCAGCTGATGTTCTGAAAGAGCTGCACAATCTGGACCCTACAAATCAGCCGGGATAGACAATCTGGACCCCTTCTTTCTAAAATTATCTGCCGAAATTGTCGAAACCTCTCTTTCGTGTCGTCTGAGATTCCCAAAGATTGGAAAGCAGCTGCGGTCACTCTTGACTCAAACTGCTACAGACCTATATCTTTAGATCTTACCCTGCCTTTCTAAGGTCTTCAAAAGCCAAGTCAACAAACAGATTACTGACCATTTTGAATCTCACCATACCTTCTCTGCTATGCATTCTGGTTTCAGAGCTGGTCATGGGTGCACCTCAGCCACGCTCAACGTCCTAAACAATATCTTAACCGCCATCGATAAGAAACATTACTGTGCAGCCGTATTCATTGATCTGGCCAAGGCTTTCGACTCTGTCAATCACCACATCCTCACCGGCAGACTCGACGGCCTTGGTTTCTCAAATGATTGCCTTGCCTGGTTCACCAACTACTTCTCTGATAGAGTTCAGTGTGTCAAATTGGAGGGTCTGCTGTCCGGACCTCTGGCAGTCTCTATGGGGGTGCCACAGGGTTCAATTCTTGGACCGACTCTCTTCTTTGTATACATCAATGATGTCGCTCTTGCTGCTGGTGAGTCTCTGATCCACCTCTACTCAGACGACACCATTCTGTATACTTCTGGCCCTTCTTTAGACACTGTGTTAACAACCCTCCAGGCAAGCTTCAATGCCATACAACTCTCCTTCCGTGGCCTCCAATTGCTCTTAAATACAAGTAAAACTAAATGCATGCTCTTCAACCGATCGCTGCCTGCACCTGCCCGCCTGTCCAACATCACTACTCTGGACGGCTCTGACTTAGAATACGTGGACAACTACAAATACCTAGGTGTCTGGTTAGACTGTAAACTCTCATTCCAGACCCACATCAAACATCTCCAATCCAAAGTTAAATCTAGAATTGGCTTCCTATGTTGCAACAAAGCATCCTTCACTCATGCTGCCAATCATACCCTTGTAAAACTGACCATCCTACCAATCCTCGACTTCGGCGATGTCATTTACAAAATAGCCTCCAATACCCTACTAAACAAATTGGATGCAGTCTATCACAGTGCAATCCGTTTTGTCACCAAAGCCCATATACTACCCACCATTGCGACCTGTACGCTCTCGTTGGCTGGCCCTCGCTTCATACTCGTTGCCAAACCCACTGGCTCCATGTCATCTACAAGACCCTGCTAGGTAAAGTCCCCCCTTATCTCAGCTCGATGGTCACCATAACATCACCCAACTGTAGCACACGCTCCAGCAGGTATATCTCTCTAGTCACCCCCAAAACCAATTCTTTCTTTGGTCGCCTCTCCTTCCAGTTCTCTGCTGCCAATAACTGGAACGAACTACAAAAATCTCTGAAATTGGAAACACTTATCTCCCTCACTAGCTTTAAGCACCAACTGTCAGAGCAGCTCACATATTACTGCACCTGCACATAGCCCACCTATAATTTAGCCCAAACAACTACCTCTTTCCCTACTGTATTTATTTTATTTATTTATTTATTTTGCTCCTTTGCACCCCATTATTTTTATTTCTACTTTGCACATTCTTCCACTGCAAATCTACCATTCCAGTGTTTTATTTGCTATATTGTATTTACTTTGCCACCATGGCCTTTTTTTGCCTTTACCTCCCTTATCTCACCTCATTTGCTCACTTCGTATATAGACTTGTTTATACTGTATTATTGACAGTATGTTTGTTTTACTCCATGTGTAACTCTGTGTCGTTGTATTTGTCAAACTGCTATGCTTTATCTTGGCCAGGTCGCATTTGTAAATGACAACTTGTTCTGAACTGGCCTACCTGGTTCAATAAAGGCGTTCTCAACTGGCCTACCTGGTTCAATAAAGGCGTTCTCAACTGGCCTACCTGGTTAAATAAAGGTGTTCTCAACTGGCCTACCTGGTTAAATAAAGGTGTTCTCAACTGGCCTACCTGGTTAAATAAAGGTGAAATAAAAATGAAATAAATAAAAAATTTAACCAGATCTGTCTTACAACTCCCCTGGTGCCAACACCTTCCAGCCCCACTTCACATGGCCGTCTGTCTGTCTTACAACTCCCCTGGTGCCAACACCTTCCAGCCCCACTTCACATGGCCGTCTGTCTGTCTTACAACTCCCCTGGTGCCAACACCTTCCAGCCCCACTTCACATGGCCGTCTGTCTGTCTTACAACTCCCCTGGTGCCAACACCTTCCAGCCCCACTTCACATGGCCGTCTGTCTGTCTTACAACTCCCCTGGTGCCAACACCTTCCAGCCCCACTTCACATGGCCGTCTGTCTGTCTTACAACTCCCCTGGTGCCAACACCTTCCAGCCTTACTTCACATGGCCGTCTGTCTGTCTTACAACTCCCCTGGTGCCAACACCTTCCATCCCCACTTCACATGGCCGTCTGTCTGTCTTACAACTCCCCTGGTGCCAACACCTTCCAGCCCCACTTCACATGGCCGTCTGTCTGTCTTACAACTCCCCTGGTGCCAACACCTTCCTGCCCCACTTCACATGGCCGTCTGTCTGTCTTACAACTCCCCTGGTGCCAACACCTTCCAGCCCCACTTCACATGGCCGTCTGTCTGTCTTACAACTCCCCTGGTGCCAACACCTTCCAGCCCCACTTCACATGGCCGTCTGTCTGTCTTACAACTCCCCTGGTGCCAACACCTTCCAGCCCCACTTCACATGGCCGTCTGTCTGTCTTACAACTCCCCTGGTGCCAACACCTTCCAGCCCCACTTCACATGGCCGTCTGTCTGTCTTACAACTCCCCTGGTGCCAACACCTTCCAGCCCCACTTCACATGGCCGTCTGTCTGTCTTACAACTCCCCTGGTGCCAACACCTTCCAGCCCCACTTCACATGGCCGTCTGTCTGTCTTACTTGAGGCTGACACTGGCTCTATGTCTGGAACAAAAGCCAAAACACAGATGGGAATCAGTACAGAGGAGGAGTAGTAGATTGATGTTATGGTGTGGTTAGAGAAGAGAGGGAGAGCGAATCAACAAACCAATAGGGAGACAGAGGAGAGGACACACTGTCAAAACATATTTGTTGATTCAACTTAAAATAGTTTGTTACCAGGCTGCCTTAAAATGTCTAGTCCAATCTGGATTTTGTGTGGAGTAAATTAATTTAAAGGTACTTCAACCTAGTAAAATAAGTGGAGCTGACAAATTTGGATTGAATAACTTGTTGAGTGAACTTGATACTTTTAGTCAAATCACTGTGCTTTAACTGATTTCTTTAGTTGTTTTGACAAAATCCTAAGTGGAGAGGACAAGTATTTGCCATATATCTTACCTTGACATTTTGTCAACTGTTATGTTGTTTCAATTGATTTGACTTCATGGTTGTGAAGTTCAGTAAGTACATCACTTTTTGTTCAGTAAATACAACACTCAATTTAACATTGTTTGTCAACTGAATCTCAATATTATTATTAGATTTTTTTTTTTTACAGTGCACAGGTTGTCTATCCAGTACAGCAGTGTATTCCTGACTGCGTATTCTCAGGATGATCTGAGATAAAAACCTAACTTTCCTTTCACTTACAAGGATAAAGAAAGAAAGCATCATAAAAAAAGAGTGTGAAAGTGAGAGAAAACGGCAGGCTGGAATCTAATCAAACCAAGGACACTCCACTGATTGCCTTTTCAAAAAAAAAAGAGGGAGAAAATTGGTTTGGTTTGCTTCTGTCACGAAGGAGAGAGACAATTGATACTAAATACGGTTCAAACGTGGCCGACGAGAAATGAAAGGAGTTTCAAGTGAAATAACTACATTACTCCATTCACAGATCACAACATGAGAATGGCGAGGGGGTAATCTTGACCTTCAATGCTACTCCATTCTCCCCTCTTCCCTCATTTCCCCATGACTATTACAGAGATAGTCTCAACCCCCTTGTGCTCATTGATACATACTGTAGGAATAAGCCTGGGTGAGGGGTAACCACATAGTGGGTTTGTTTGCAGTAAACACATAGTAAATATTTAGCATACGGAACAATAACAGTGACATGGGGTGAAACATTGCTGCTCCATAGAATTGTAAAAAAGGCCGTCCTGCTCCTCTTCTCTCTGCCCAACTTCCTCTCACAGACCCTACATTTTCCCGTTAATTTGGCTGCTCAGCCCACTTAAGTTATCCCTCACCCATCATAGCCCTGCCATTCACAACCAATCAGAGCGCTTGGAAATGCGCATCTGGACACTGCACCCGCCCACTCAGGTCAGTGTCATCGCATGTTCCTGAGGACTTTTATTGTCGATCAAAATGTAAGTTGCAGGGGGTTTATTTGGGATTTTCCATGCTGTGTAATAATAGGACATTTGTACAAGTACTTTTGCAGAAGTGGTTCAATTGATGTATTTGTAAACATAGTATTTTGCATACACACGGTAGCACAACATTTTCCATAGTGGCCTTCATTAGGGTGTTTTATTGCGTTGCCATGGTCGAGCTTCTAGAGTCATCCTAGACAGCTGTTGTAGCTTGCTCATGCACAGAGTAATTTATGATCCTATGGCACCAGGGCAGATGTGATAAGGTCTCAGCCTGGCAGATTCTGAGAAGTGAGTGAGAAGGGACTGAGAAGGGTGTGAGAACACTGGAGTAGGGTGTGAGAAGGGAGAGGGAAGGGTGTGAGAACACTGGGGTAGGGTGTGAGAAGGGAGAGGGAAGGGTGTGAGAACACTGGGGTAGGGTGTGAGAAGGGAGAGGGAAGGGTGTGAGAAGGGAGAGGGAAGGGTGTGAGAACACTGGGGTAGGGTGTGAGAAGGGAGAGGGAAGGGTGTGAGAACACTGGGGTAGGGTGTGAGAAGGGAGAGGGAAGGGTGTGAGAACACTGGGGTAGGGTGTGAGAAGGGAGAGGGAAGGGTGTGAGAACACTGGGGTAGGGTGTGAGAAGGGAGAGGGAAGGGTGTGAGAACTGGGGTAGGGTGTGAGAAGGGAACAAAACGGGTTTGAGAAGGGAACAAAACGGGTTTGAGAAGGGAGTGAGAAGGGAGAGGGAAGGGTGTGAGAACACTGGGGCAGGGTGTGAGAAGGGAGAGGGAAGGGTGTGAGAACTGGGATAGGGTGTGAGAAGGGAACAAAACGGGTTTGAGAAGGGAACAAAACGGGTTTGAGAAGGGAGTGAGAAGGGAGAGGGAAGGGTGTGAGAACACTGGGGCAGGGTGTGAGAAAGGAGAGAAAAGGGTGTGAGAACACTGGGGTAGGGTGTGAGAAGGGAGTGAGAAGGGAGAGGGAAGGGTGTGAGAACTGGGGTAGGGTGTGAGAAGGGAACAAAACGGGTTTGAGAAGGGAACAAAACGGGTTTGAGAAGGGAGTGAGAATGGAGAGGGAAGGGTGTGAGAAGACTGGGGCAGGGTGTGAGAAAGGAGAGAAAAGGGTGTGAGAACACTGGGGTAGGGTGTGAGAAGGGAGAGGGAGGGAGAGAGAAGGGTGTGAGAGAATAAAAGTAATGCAACGAAGATAAGGAACCGTGCGAATACCGTCAGCTCACCAACACGTGACAACTGAACAAAAGCATCAGCATTAGCAACAACAACAACAACAATAACAACAACAACAACGTCTAGAAAAACGCAAGTGCTAACACTAGCTAATTAAAACATAAGTAAATCGCAGCATAATGAATTCTAATTTAGGATAATTGCAGAGCTGTTGATGTATCATATCTAATTGGATGCCATTGCTGAGATAATGAGAAAAGTTTGATTGCTTAATGCTAAACGAGTTAGCGAGGGAGCAGGTGTTATTTCTATGTGTTATGAGCAATCCTCCTCCCCACATCTCAATCCCACCACTCAATATCCGGAAAGACACATTCACACACACACACGCACGCACGCACGCACGCACACACGCACAACAGAAGGAAAGAGGAACATCAGGCAGCTCTCTGACACTAATGACTTTACAGGCTGTGATAAGAGGACTTTGTAAACACTCTTTATGTGTCTGTATGAGTGTTTGGGTATATACTAGGCTTGGACGGTATACGTTATATATCGTAAACCGGGGTATACCATTGATACTGTTTAAACTATTCATTTGAAGTTTTTTAATACATTTTAATATTTGTAGCTAAATACCTGCAGTCAACTTGAGCAATATGTTATCCCCCTTCTTCTCAAAGTAGAGCAGGCAGACTCGTTGCCCTAGCAACTCCAGACTCCACACAGACACAGCGTGTACACATCCTGCTCCAGAGTCAGTACTGTTCATCCTTAAGACAAGAAAAACTTTGTAAATTTGCTCAATGTCT
Organism: Oncorhynchus mykiss; assembly: GCF_013265735.2. NCBI lineage: Eukaryota > Metazoa > Chordata > Actinopteri > Salmoniformes > Salmonidae > Oncorhynchus > Oncorhynchus mykiss. The sequence goes on from NC_048591.1 coordinate 38,005,083, forward strand.
CTTGTTCACATTCACTTTTAAATTAGCATATTTAGCTAGCAGCCTCTATGGAAATTCCCTATTGCTTGTGCTAATTTTGATAGCATTCTGGTAATAGAAGCCCAATGGGCTTTTTTTGCTTTTTTTGGCGACCTCTTGACTACTCAGCCAGTAATACCATAAATCCCAGGATGAGAGACGGATGGTATGACGATATGAAATATGAATATCGCCCAACGCTAGCATATAGTGTATATGCCAGTGGGTAAGTGTATGACACTTGTATGTCTGTCTGCCTATTAGTGTTTGTTATAGGGAGTGTCTGCCACGTCTTCACAACCTATTACACAAATATATATGTTTTTTTAATGTTTTAATTTATTTAACCTTAAATTAACTTGGCAAGTAGTTAAGAACAAATTCTTATTTACAATGACGGCCTGGGATTTAAAACATTTAATAAATAACATATAAATATTGGACAAAACACACATCATGACAAGAGAGACAACACAACACTACATAAAGAGAGACCTAAGACAGCAACATAGCAAGGCAGCAACACATAACACAGCATGGTAGCAACACAACATGACAACAACATGGTAGCAACACAACATGGTAGAGCACAAAACATGGTACAAACAATATTGGGAACAGACAACAGCACAAAGGGCAAGAAGGTAGAGACAACAATACATCACACAAAGCAGCCACCACTGTCAGGAAGAGTGTCCATGTTTGAGTCTTTGAGTGAAGAGATTGAGATAAAACTGTCCAGTTTGAGTGTTTGTTGCAGCTCGTTCCAGTCGCTAGCTGCAGCGAACTGAAAAGAGGAGCAACCCAGGGATGTGTGTGCTTTGGGGACCTTTAACAGAATGTGACTGGCAGAATGGGTGTTTTATGTGGAGGATGAGGGCTGCAGCAGGTATCTCAGATAGGGGGGAGTGAGGCCTAAGAGGGTTTTATAAATAAGCATCAACCAGTGGGTCTTGTGACGGGTATACAGAGATGATCAGTTTACAGAGGAGTACAGTGTGCTGTGATGTGATTTATTAGGAGCATCTGATGGCCGAATGGTAAAGAATATCTAGCCGCTCGAGAAGCACCATTACCTGCCGATCTAAAATGTATGTCTCCGTAATCTAGCATGGGTAGGATGGTCATCTGAAACAGGGTTAGTTTGGCAGCTGGGGTGAAAGAGGAGCGTTTAAGATAGAGGAAACCAAGTCTAGATTTAACTTTAGCCTGCAGCTTTGATATGTGCTGAGAGAAGGACAGTGTATCGTCTAGCCACACTCCCAAGTACTAGTATGAGGTGACTACCTTAAGCTCTAAACCCTCAGAGGTAGTAATCACAGCTGCGGGGAGAGGGGCATTCTTCTTACCAAACCACATGACCTTTATTTTGGAAGTATTCAGAACAAGGTTAAGGATAGAGAAAGCTTGTTGCACACTAAGAAAGCTTTGTTACAGAGCATTTAAATAGCCATCCCTTGCCGGCTTCCAACCGGATAAGTAACCCTGCATCTTAGAGACTGCTGCCCCAAATACATAGACTTGGAATCACTGGCCACCAGTCACTTTAATAATGTTTAAATCATGTTTGCATACTGCTTTACTCGTCTCATATGTACAATGTATACGGTATTCTATTCTACTGTATTTTAGTCAACGCCACTCTGACATTCACTCTAATATTTATATATTTCTTAATTCTATTATTTTACTTTTAGATTAGTGTGTATTGTAGTGAACTGTTAGATACTACTGCACTGTTGGAGCTAGGAACACAAGCTCTTCGCTACACCTTCGGTACACGCTCAATACACCCTCAATAACATCTGCTAAATATGTGTGCGACCAATAAAATTGGATTTGACTTGATGCACTGGCACGCACAAGGCAGAGTAGAACAGACGAGGGGAAGGATGGAGAAAGAGAGAGACAGGTATGCATGCACAAGGCAGAGTAGAACAGACGAGGGGAAGGATGGAGAAAGAGAGAGACAGGTATACATGCACAAGGCAGAGTAGAACAGATGAGGGGAAGGATGGAGAAAGAGAGAGACAGGTATACATGCACAAGCACCTATAAACTGTTGAAGAGTTAGATTTACACCCCTCATTCTCTCACTCTCATGACATCTCTTATAAGACAAAACTACCTGAACTCAAACAAACCGCACAACCAAGATTACCCCCTCAGAACTCTCTACCCCCTCAGCCCCCTCAGCCCTCTCTACCCCCTCTGTCCTCTCTACCCCCTCAGCCCCCTCAGCCCTCTCTACCCCCTCAGCCCCCTCAGCCCTCTCTACCCCCTCAGCCTCCTCAGCCCTCTCTACCCCCTCAGCCCTCTCTACCCCCTAAGCCCTCTCTACCCCCTCAGCTCCCTTAGTCCTCTCCGCCCCCTCCGCTCCCTCAGCACTCTCTACCCCCTCAGCCCCCTCAGCCCTCTCTACCCCCTCTGTCCTCTCTACCCCCTCAGCCCTCTCTACCCCCTCAGCACTCTCTACCCCCTCAGCCCTCTCTACCCCTCAGCCCCCTCGGCCCCTCTACCCCCTCAGCCCTCTCTACCCCCTCTGCCCTCTATACCCCCTCAGCCCTCTCTACCCCCTCAACCCTCTCTACCCCCTCAGCCCTCTCTGCCCCCTCCACCCCCTCTGCCCTCTCTACCCCCTCAGCCCCCTCAGCCCTCTCTACCCCCTCAACCCTCTTTACCCCTTCAACCCTCTCTACCCCTCAGCCCTCTCTGCCCCCTCCACCCCCTCTGCCCTCTCTACCCCCTCAGCCCCCTCAGCCCTCTCTACCCCCTCAACCCTCTCTACCCCCTCAACCCTCTCTACCCCATCAGCCCTCTCTACCCCTAAGCCCTCTATGTCCCCTCCATCCCCTCAGCCCTCTCTACCCCTTCAGCCCTCTCTACCCCCTCAGCCCTCTCTCCCCCTCAACCCTCTCTAACCCCTCAGCCCCCTCAGTCCTCTCTACCCCCTTTTAGTCCTCTCTACCCCCTCAGCCCTCTCTACCCCCTCAGCCCCCTTAGTCCTCTCTACCCCCTTTCAGTCCTCTCTACCCCCTCAGCTCTCTCTACCCCCTCAGT
>NC_048591.1:38010660-38110660 GCF_013265735.2 Oncorhynchus mykiss
GACACCCCCGAACAGTGCCAAACAGGAAGGATATAACCCCACCCACTTTGCCAAAGCACAGCCCCCACACCACTAGAGGGATATCTTCAACCACCAACTTACCATCCTGAGACAAGGCTGAGTATAGCCCACAAAGATCTCCGCCACGGCACAACCCAAGGGGAGTAGTACCCTCACCACTACTATCCTGCTATGTTGTCATGTTGCCTCTCTAAACCTTTAGATGCTGTCACCACTACTATCCTGCTATGTTGTCATGTTGCCTCTCTAAACCTTTAGATGCTGTCACCCCTACTATCCTTCTATGTTGTCATGTTGCCTCTCTAAACCTTTAGATGCTGTCACCACTACTATCCTGCTATGTTGTCATGTTCACAGAGCTTGAATAATTTTTGTACAATCCAAATATTGTACAATCCAGGTGTGCAAAGATCTTAGAGACTTAAAAAGAAAGATTCACAGCTGTAATCTCTGACAAAGGTGATTCTAACATGTGTTGACTCAGGGGTGTGAGTCCTTACTGTATATATAAATTCGATTTTTCTGTATTTCATGTTATATACAGTTGGAAACATTTCTAAAAACATGTTTTCAGTTTGCCATTATGGGGTATTGTGTGCAGATGGGTGTGAGGAAAAAATATATTTAATATATTTCGAATTCAGTCTGTAACACAACAGAATGTGCAACACCTAGGTGTTGCAGGTGAATTGCAGATGGCGCCCCTAGAGGGGGAGTGTACTGTCACGCCTGCTCCCGCTCTGCCACTCGAGGGCGCTAAGCTGCCCTTCATTACTCACACCTGTCACCATCATTACACGCAGCAGCGCTCATTGGACTCACCTGGACTCCTTCCCTTTGTTGATTGCCCTGTTTGTAACTGTCTGCTCCCCCATTGGTTCCCTGCGTCAGCATTAATATCGTTATGTGTTCTTGTCCAGACGCTGTCCAGTCCTGTTTCGTTCCATGTCCGTTGATAATTAAATATTCACTCCCTGTACCTGCTTCTCGTCTCTATCAGCATTGATCCTTACAAAAACAATAAGGGATCAAAGCTTTCACCTCGGTTCAACTGGTCAGTTTATGTCATGGAAACAGCAGGTGTTCTTAATGTTTTGTACACTCGGTGTTCCTAGGTCCCTCAAATGAAACAAAATTAAGCTTTTGGTGGTGTATTTAATATAGTCTCTCTCAGTAAACCACAACTAAAAAAGGGTGGGGGAAGTTGGGAAGCCCTGATTTAGCAGACGCTCTTATCCAGACCAACTGTCAGTCAGCTTATTGCAATTCTCTGGTTGTGTTACAGTTGCATTGATGAAACGCTGAGAGCCACATGCTCAAGCTTAGAATATATTATATTATCACATTAAGGACATCATTCAAATCAGAATCATTGACCTAATAAACATAAATACATTTTTAATTACCACAAACGTTAATTTAACAACAACAGGTACACCATTTACTTTTGGGAAGAAACAGTCAACCTAATAGCAAAGAAAATAAAATGACTCAAATAAATTAAACATTACTGGTGTGATATAAAGGGGAAAGGTCATGAAATACTATCATGTCTACAATGGAGAAGTTCATCTTGGTATTGTGCCCTTTACGATCTACCAGATTTGATCTTGTTCTCTATATTACTCAAATAGTACTTCCATAGTACTATACAGTAGTCCTATAGTACTGCATGCAATCCTCCAAGGTGAAGGTGATCCTGTAGTTCCCCAGCCTTGTCTAAAAGACTAGATGTAAATGTAGTTCCAGGACACTCAAATTAGTATTATATGTTGTGTTTGGTATGGTAACAAAAGACATTTGGTTACTTAAGGCAAAAACAAAAGTATGGTGGTTGGTTGGGTGTACGTCTAGAAAACCAAAGGTTGCGAGTTTGAATCGCATCATAGGCAACTTTAGCATTTATGCTAATTAGCAACCTTTTCAACTACTTAGTTTTTTAGCAAACCCTTCCCCTAACCCTTTAACCACCCTACAGCAGGACACACAGCCCCACCTGAAGAAGGCAGAAACCCTGACACCCTACAGCAGGACACACAGCACCACCTGAAGAAGGCAGAAACCCTTACACCCTACAGCAGGGTGCCCAGAATGTGTTTCTATCTATCTATGACATACATATCTAGTTACATGGAGGGCAGGGAGAAATGACACGGCTGCCGAATGATGAATAAAGGAATTTGATTCTGTGCTTGTAAAGCAGAGTGAAATGAGAGACAATTTTAGTCAGCTATTGTTTGGGAAGCATCCATGCTTTAAGCTCCTCTTGCACTGCGGTCACCACCAAAACTATTGTGATGGATCGATGCTCTTCCCTCTGGCCTCTCATACTATACCTGGGAATCAATAAGGGTCTTTATACAGGTCTGAATCAGTAGGGGTCTCTACACAAATCTGAATCAATAGAGGTCTCTACACAAATCTGAATCAATTGGGGTCTCTACACAAATCTGAATCAATAGGGGTCTCCACAGACATCTGAATCAATAGGGGTCTCTACAGACATCTGAATCAATAGGGGTCTCTACAGACATCTGAATCAATAGGGGTCTCTACACAGATCTGAATCAATAGGGGTCTCTAAAGACATCTGAATCAATAGGGGTCTCAGCACATTGACGAGGCTGTGGCGGAGCGAGTCGAGAGCTTCAAGTTCCTGTGTCCACATCACTAATGAATAACCACATCGCTGGTCCACACTCACCAACACCGTCCTGAAGAAGGCATGACAATACCTCCTCCCCCTCAGGAGGCTGAAGAAATTTGTCAGGGAACCTCAGATCCTCAAAAGGTTCTACAGCCTCACCATTGAGAGCATCTTGACTGGCTGCAGTATGGCAACTGCTCGGCACTCGACCTCAAGGCGCTACTGTGCTGAGAGTCGGGAAGCAAGTTCAGGGAGTGAGTATTTTCATAAATAAACTCAACTTAATACAAAACAAGAAACACAAACGGCACACAGACAGGAAACAGAAACAATAACGCCTGGGGAAGGAACCAAAGGAAGTGACATATATAGGGAAGGTAATCAGGGAGGTGATGGAGTCCAGGTGAGTCTGAAGATGCATGTGACAGCTACAGAGGGTAATGCGTATGGCCCAGTATATCACTGGGACCGAGCACCCTGCCATCCAGTACCTATATACAGGGCGGTGTCAGAGGAAGGCCCTAAAAATGGCCAATGACTCCAGCCTCCCAAGTCATAGACTGATGTCTCTGCTACTGCACGGCAAGCGGTACCGATGCACCAAGTCTGTAACCAATAGGACCCTGAACAGCTTCTACCCCCAAGCCATAAGACCGCTAAATAGTTGACCAAAAAGCTACCCAGACTGTCTGCATAGACCCCCTGCCTTTTGCACTAACTTTTGACTCATCGATAATGCTACTGCTACTTTTAATTTTCTATCCTGTTGCCTAGTCACTTTATCTCTACCTATAAGTACATATGTACCTCAATTACCTCGTACCCCTGCTCATCGACTCGCTACTGGTACCCGTGTGTACAGCCAGGTCATCGTTACTCATTGTCTATTTATTCCTTGTGTTATCATTTTTGGGATTTTTCTCTCTGCATTGGATGGGAAGGGCCGTAAGTAAACAGTTCACTGTTAGTCTACAACTGTTGTTTTTAGAGTAGCCTGGCAAGTCATTAATCTCTGTAGAGAGACATAGATAACATCTAGGTAGTAATTTCACTCTATAGAGAGACATAGATAACACCTGGGTAGTAATTTCACTCTATAGAGAAACATAGATAACACCTGGGTAGTAATTTCTCTCTATAGAGAGACAGAGATTACACCTGGGTAGTAATTTCACTCTATAGAGAGACATAGATAACACATGGGTAGTAATTTCTCTCTATAGAGAGACATACAGTAGATAACACCTGGCATTACTATCCTCGCTCTTTCCTTCCATTCATTTTAGGTGGGGAGGGTGGGGGGGGGCAAGCTATGTTTATGAAGTATTGATCCTAGACTGGGGGTGAGCGAGGACCACTCAGTTGACGGAGGATAATGCCTGTGTGCTCTGGGTAGCTTAGCTGACCAGTTCTAGTGACTGTCTGCTCTGGTATGGTTTCTCTCTCCGTGCTCTCCGACCCCATACATACAGGCTTGGTCAGGGTCACCTTGTTTTAAATGAGAGAAGAGAAATCCTTCTCTCCCTCTCTCCTCCGCTCTCCACCTCCCCTTCCCCCTCTATGCCACTAGGGCCTGAGCAAGGGGTGACCTCTGCCTCCACCCCCCACACAAACACACAGGGAGAGTTAGAAAGGTCCGTCTCTGTGTTGGCCCTTTACCACCCAGGGACAGATTAGCAATGACACTGTGTTGACCTCTCACCCCTGACATTTGGAAGAGTGTGTGGAGTTCCCACCTCTGGCCTGGTCCTGAAATCCAATTACCCAGAACTAGGAAGGAGGAAGAGGTAGGGAGGGGGGGGGAGAGGCAGGGAGAGGGAGGGAAAGGTAGGGAGTGGGAGGGAGAGGTAGATAGAGGCATGGACAGGCAGGGAGAGGGAGGGGGAGGGAGAGGCAGGGAGAGGGAGGGAGAGAGAGGGAGAGGTAGAGAGAGGGAGGGAGAGGCAGGGAGAGAGAGGGAGAGAGAGGGAGAGGGAGGGCGAGGCAGAGAGAGGCAGGGAGAGGGAGGGAAAGGTAGGGAGCGGGAGGGAGAGGTAGATAGAGGCATGGACAGGCAGGGAGTGGGAGGGCGAGGCAGAGAGAGGCAGGGAGAGGGAGGGAGAGAGAGAGGGAGGGGACAGGAAAGATTACAAGAACAAGATACAGAATTTAACAGCGGCCTCTACTCTTTAAATTCTGACAATCCATCTCTCCTCCCCCATCCCCCTTCCCCTTCTCATCATCATTCTATTTGTTAATGTCATGACCCTGTCACAATAAAGTTGATGTCATAAGTGACTATCTATCCAATGTTCATCACCTCTAAAATGAGAGATAGAGTGAATTTCTTTTCTAGGTCTAATCTCTTTTTTACCTCTATTGATTCCTTCTCTAAAACAGCACTAAGGGTTTCTCATTAAGTCAGCAGAAAGTGTTTCTGAGACTTAAGCTTTAGTGCCAAGGGCCAAAAAGAGCTTTTCATATAAAAAATATATATATATCTCTGTCCCAATGAAGGTCTGATAACTGGGATTATCTGGAGTAAAATCAATCCAGACGGAAAAACTGGGATTAGACAACATATCCATATCCTGCTCTGAAATTAGACTTACAGCACTTTTAGAGAGGCAGCATGACATCATAGAAGGATAGTAGCGGTGACAGAATGTTTAGAGAGGCAACATGACAACATAGAAGGATAGTAGTGGTATCAGCGTCTGAAGGTTTAGAGAGGCAACATAGCAGGATAGTAGTGGTGACAGCATCTGAAGGTTTTAGAGAGGCAACATAGCAGGATAGTAGGGGTGACAGCATCTGAAGGGTTAGAGGCAACATAGAAGGATAGTAGGGGTGACAGCATCTGAATGTTTAGAGAGGCAGCATGACAACATAGTAGGATAGTAGGGGTGACAGCATCTGAAGGTTTAGAGAGGCAACATAGCAGGATAGTAGGGGTGACAGCATCTGAAGGTTTAGAGAGGCAACACAGCAGGATAGTAGGGGTGACAGCATCTGAAGGTTTAGAGAGGCAACATAGAAGGATAGTAGGGGTGACAGCATCTGAAGGTTTAGAGAGGCAACATAGCAGGATAGTAGGGGTGACAGCATCTGAAGGTTTAGAGAGGCAACATAGAAGGATAGTAGGGGTGACAGCATCTGAAGGTTTAGAGAGGCAACATGACAACATGGAAGGATAGTAGAGGTGACAGCTTCTGAATGTTTAGAGAGGCAACATGACAACATAGCAGGATAGTAGTGGTGACAGCATCTGAAGGGTTAGAGAGGCAACATAGAAGGATAGTAGTGATGACAGCATCTGAAGGTTTAGAGAGGCAACATAGAAGGATTGTAGTGGTGACAGCATCTGAAGGTTTAGAGAGGCAACATAGAAGGATAGTAGGGGTGACAGCATCTGAAGAGGCTGCTTAGGGAGAGATGAGAGATAGAGAATGACGGAGAGAGTGAGAGGGAACTCGGAAACAGATAGTGGCAGAGAGAGGGAGATAGAGAGAGAAGAACAGACGGAGAGACGGAGAGCTTTTACCCTTCCAGGAATTTAGATGCAGTAGAGTGTTTAGGGAAGTATGCCGAAATCATTTGGCAAAAGTAGGTTAACAACAGCTTCTCAGAGACATCATAATGCCACGTCAACACACACACACACACACACACACACACACACACACACACACACACACACACACACACACACACACACACACACATGAACAGCGAAGTCAGAACTTCAACTCTCCCCAGTGAGATCTCTCATTCCTAATGTAAAGAATGTTAAAAACCTTCCACATCTCTCTCTCTCACACTCTCCCGTCTCTTTGTCTCTCTCAATTAATTTTCAATTTAAGGGGCTTCATTGCAAGTGAATTGTATAAGAGGTTGTATTTACAATTGTGTTTGTTTTTCACTGGTTGCTGCTGTGATTGCATACTGTGGTATTTCACCCAATAGGTATGGGAGTTTATCAAAATTGGATTGGTTTTTGAATTCTTTGTGGTTCTGTGTAATCTGAGGGAAATATATGTCTCCAATATGGTCATAGTATGAGGTATGAAGGTAAGACCCAGATGCAGACAACATCGAATTAACAATGGTTTAATAATCCAACAGGGGCAGGCAATAAACAGGTCAAGGCAGGCAGGGGTCAGTAAACCAGAAGTGGGGCATTGGTGCTGGATAGCAGGCAGGGGTCAGTAAACCAGAAGTGGGGCATTGGTGCTGGATAGCAGGCAGGGGTCAGTAAACCAGAGGTGGGACATTGGTGCCGAATGGCAGGCAGGCTCAGGGTAGGCAGAGGTCCATAATCCAGAGGGGCAAAGGTACAGGTCAGCAGGCAGGCTCAGGGTCAGGCAGGCGGGCTCAGGGTCAGGCAGGCGGGCTCAGGGTCAGGCAGGCAGGCTCAGGGTCAGGCAGGCGGGCTCAGAGTCAGGACAGGCAATGGTCAAAACCAGGAGCTGAGACACAAAAACGCTGGTTGACTTGACAAACGAGACGAACTGGCAACAGACAGAGAACACAGGTATAAATACACAGGGGATAATGGGGAAGATCAGCAACACCTGGAGTCTGTGGAGACAATCACAAAGACAGGTGAAACAGATCAGGGTGTGACAGAACCCCCCCCCCCCCCCCCCTCTAGGGACGCCTACCTGGCCTCCTACCTGGGCGCATACCTGGGTGCATACCTGGGTGCATACCTGGTTGACCGGGGTGTCGGCGGTGGAAGTCGGCGATGAGTCATGGGTCCAGGATGTCTCTAGCGGGGACCCAGCACCTTTCCTCTGGGCCATAACCCTCCCAGTCAACCAGGTACTGGAAACCCCTGCCCCATGGTCGAACACTCAGGAGGCGTCTCACCGTGTACGCTGGATGGCCATCGATGAACCGGGGAGAGGGGTGGGCCTGGAAACAATAGACAAAGGGTTGTGAGACACGGGCTTAATCCTAGACACATGGAAAATACCGTAGGGTGAATACGGGGGGAATGGGGGGAAACCCATGACGAACGGATGATGAGGGACAGGCAGTGGTTTGAGAAGACCAGCTGGAGCTTGCCGAGGAGTCTTATTCTGTGTGCAGACCGTGCAGGCAGCGACAAACGTGGCAACATACGGAACCATAGTAAGCCACCTAAAGCGTTGTTGAACGAAGGCCATGGTCTGACAAGAGCCCGGGTGACTGGCAAGCCTGAAGGAATGGGCCCACTCCAGGACCACAGAGGGGACAGCGTCAGGCGCATTCGGTTATCTGCCCCCCCCCCCCGGCTGGGACCGCTGCACCTCCCGGAACGGTTTCCCTGTACCCCAGCTGAGTGCCGTCATCAGGCTCCTCCATTCCTCCAACGCCATCTTCACCATGAGAAGCTCTCGATTCTGCACATCGTAGTTCCTCTGTGATGCAGGGCAGAACGTTGGGACAGAACAGCCCCCACTCCGACATCCAAAGCATCGGCCTCCACTACGAACTGACAGGAAGGGTCAGGATGAACCCGAATAGGAGCAGTGGTGAAGAGGTGTTTAAGGTCCTGGAACACATGGTCAGCGGCAGAGGACTATGTGAATGGAATCTTGGTAGAGACAGACAGGGGGAGGCCAGGGTGCTATAAACCCGGATAAAGCGGCAATAAAAGTTGGCATACCCCAGGAAGCGTTGAAGCTGCACCCTGGATGTAGGCTGAGGCCAATCCACCACCGCTCTCACCTTCTCGGGATCCATCTGGACACTCCCAGCAGAGATGTAGCCCAGAAAGGGAATGGTGTAGCGATGTAACTCACACTTTTCCACCTTAAGAAACAACTGGTTCTCCAAAAGGTGCTGGAAAACCTGTAGAAAATGGAGCAGGTGTTCTTGTGGGGAGCTGGAGAAGATGAGGATGTCATCAATGTAGACGAAGATGAACCGGTTCAGCATGTCGCAGAGAGTATTATTCACCAGAGCCTGAAACACGGCAGGGGCGTTGGTGAGGCCAAAGGGCATGACCAGATTTGGGAGTGGCCGCTGGCCGTGTTGAAGGCGGTCTCGTCCCCATCTTGTATCCGCACCAGGTGTTAGGAATTTCATAGATCCAGCTTGGAGAAAACAGTGGCCCCCTGAAGCGGTTCGAAGGCTGAGGAAATGAGTGGTAGCAGATAAAGGTTCTTCACATTAATGTCATTGAGTCCCCGGTAGTCAATGCATGTGCGCAGGGTCTTGTCCTTTCTCTCCATGAAGAAGAAACCTGTGCCAGTGGGAGAGGAAGCAGGATGGATAAATGCTATAGCTAGGGAGTTCCCAATGTAGGTCTCCATAGCCTTGGTCTCTGGTCCCGACAGAGAGTACAGACATCGCTAGGGAGAAGGTCAATCCCAAAGTCATAGAGGCGGTGCGGTGGAAGGGAAGTGGCCCGGGACTTTCTGAACACCTCCTGGAGGTGGGAATGGCGGAGAGGTCTGGAACAACTTCCGAGCCCCCAAGAAGACATCCCGTAGCAGGTTGCGCCAATTTCAGACAACAGGCATGGCAGAATGCACTCCAGCCCATGATAGCACCCGTAGACCAGTTGATAAGGGGATTGTGTCACTGGAGCCAGGAGAATCCCAATACCACGGGAATCTGGGGGGACTTGATGAGCAGTAATTGAATGGCCTCACTGTGAATCCCTGACACACGTAGGTTGATGAGAGTGGTGTTATGGGTGACCCAACCTGTAGAGCGCCCGTCCAGCGCTCTAACATCCATGGGAATGGAGAGAGGCTGAGTGGGGATGTTTAGCTCGGAAGCCAGTGTGGCATCCAAAAAGCTCTCATCGGCCCCAGAGTCAATGAGGACCCGGAGAGATTTGGACTGTTTCCCCCACAGCAGAATGACATGAAGGGGTGCGAGTAAAAGTTCTCCATATGGCCCACGAGAGTACTCGCTCCTACTGTTGAGCCTGGTCTTTTACCGGTGCAAGAAGACACAAAATGACCACAATTCCCGCAATACAGACAGCTCCTTCTGTTGATCCTATGTTGCCGTTCTGCTGGTGACAGCCCAGCTCTGCCTAGTTGCATAGGCTCAGAAAACAGTGCCTCAGCCGTCTTCTGTGACTCTCGAGGAAACCTCGGGTGCTCTCTGCAACGGGACCGTCGGGGACTTCCGGGATGACTCGGATGTGAGGTGGAATCCTTGCACGTGCGAGCGAAATCAAATTTCCTCTCCATCCGTCGTTCTCGCAATCGCCCATCAATGCGGATGGTCAAAGCGATGAGGGAATCAAGATCCGTGGGTAACTCCCGAGCAGCAAGCTCATCCTTAACCTCCTCCGAGACATCGTGCAGGAACATGTCGAAGAGTGCTTCCTGGTTCCACGCACTCTCCGCTGCCAATGTGCGGAAATCCACCGCATAGTCGGCCACTCTGCGGGCATCCTGCCAGAGCTGGATTAGCTCCCGGGCAGCTTCTCTCCCGGAGAACGGGGCATCAAAAACCTCCATTGCCTCTCCCATGAACCTCTCCAGACTTATACACATGGCCAGCTGTTGTTCCCATTCGGCTGTAGCCCAGGTGAGAGCCCTCCCAGACATCAGGTAGGCTATCTTGGAGCAATCCGAGGGGAAGGAGGAGGGCTGAAGCTCAAAAATGAGGGCACACTGAGCACTGACATGTGCTTGGCTCTCCATTAAAGTGTTCCATGGGAGGTAAACGGGGCTCCTAGGAAGGTGGAGTGGCCGATGGTGCGGCGCTGCTAACCGACGAGTTACTGAAGGGTGGTGGGGTTACCACTGTGGCAGGCTGCCCTCTAGACAACCTGCGGATTTGTTCCAGCAGCATGTCCAACGCCCGGCTCTCAGTCAATGTTTGAATCCCCTCCATAAGACCACGAAGCAATTCCTTGTGCCTACCAATGGAGGCTCCTTGGGAGGAGATGGCATTGCGCAGCTGGCCCAGGTCTGCTGGGTCAGTCATGGCCAGTTCGTACTTTCAGGTATGAAGGTAAGACCCAGATGCAGACAACGTCGAATTAACAACGGTTTAACCTCTCTAGGGTATGTGGGACGCAACTGTCCCACCTGGCCAACATCTGGGGAAATTGCAGAGAGCCAAACTCAAAAACAGAAATACTAATAATAAAAATTAAGAATGTTATACATTGGTCTAAAGATTAACTTCTTGTTAACCTGTTATGGCTGCAATCCCGATACCGGGATCGATATGACAACTACCAGTGAAAATAGAGGGCGCCAAATTCAAACCACAGAAATCTCATAATTACAATTCCTAAAACATACATGTGTCTTATATCATTTTAAAGCTATTCTCGTTGTTAATCCCACCAAAGTGTCCGATTTCAAAAAGGCTTCTCAGCGAAAGCACTACCAGCGATTATGTTAGGTCTCCACCAAACCATAATAAGCACAGCCATTTTCCAGCAAAATATAGCATTCACAAAAACCAGAAATAGAGATAAAATGAATCACTAACCTTGAATTATCTTCATCAGATGACACTCATAGGACTTCATGTTAGACAATACATGCATGTTTTGTTTGATAAAGTTCATATTTATATTAAAAAATCGGAGTTTACATTGGCGCGTTAGATTCACTAGTTCCAAAAACATCAATTGATTTTGCATAGCCACATCATTCAACAGAAATACTCATCAGAAATGTAGATGATAATACAAGTTATACACATGGAATTATAGACATACCTTTCCTTAATGCAACCGCTGTGTCCGATTTAAAAAAAACTTTACGGAAAAAGAAACGCATGCAATAATCTGAGACGGCGCTCAAAAGTAAAAACACCACAGCCGCAAAGATGGCGTCAACATAAACAAGTAATTACATGATAAATATTCCCTTACCTTTGATGATCTACATCAGAAAGCACTCCAGGAATCCCAGGTCCACAATAAATATTTGTTTTGTTCGAAAATGTCCGTTATTTATGTCAAAATACCTTCTTTGTTAGCGCATTTGGTATACAGCGTTATATCAGACAAAAACTTCAAAAAGTGATATTACCGGTCAATCATTAGGATGTTTTTAACATATAGCTTCAATAAAGTTCCAACCGGAGTATTCCTTCTTGTCTGCGTGAGCAATCGAACGCAAGTGACTACCATGAGGAAAAAGTGCAATCACAAAATGGCTGCTTGATTGACATTTGATATATTCTGCTCACATTCACTCCCACAACAACATAGAACAACATAGCCTCATTATAATTTCTATTGATGGTTGACATCTAGTGGAACCCCTAGGCAGTGCAACATCATTCATATCTCAAGGGGATTTCATTGGGGACTCTGGTGAATACATACAAGCTCAGATTTCTGACTTCCTGTTTTGATTTCAACTCAGGATTTTGCCTACCAATATGAGTTCTGTTATACTCACAGACATCATTCAAACAGTTTTAGAAACTTCAGGGTGTTTTCTATCCAATACTAATAATAATATGCAAATATTAGCAACTATGACTAAGGAGCAGGCCTTTTGATATGGGCACCTTTCATCCAAGCTACTCAATACTGCCCCTGCAGCCATAAAAAGTTAATCCAACCGTTGTGTCATATTTCAAAAAGGCTTTACGGTGAAAGCATACCATGCGATTATCTGAGGACAGCGCCCAGCACACAAAACATTGCAAACAGTTACCAGCCATGTAGAGGAGTAACAAAAGTCAGAAATAGCAAATAAATGAATCACTTACCTTTGATGATCTTCATATGGTTGCACTCACAAGATACACAAGACACAATGAATGTTAGTTTTGTTCGATAAAGTCCCTCTTTATATCCAAAAACCTCTGTTTTGTTGGCGCGTTTTGTTCAGTAATCCATTGGCTCAAAGGCAGTCACAACAGGCATACGAAAAATCCCAAAAATATCAGTAAAGTTCGTAGAAACATGTCAAACAATGTTTATAATCTATCCTCAGGTTGTTTTTAGTCATAATAATCAATGATATTTCAACCGGACAATAGCTTCATCAATATAAAAGAAAAACAAAAAAAGGCGTGCTCTTGGTCGCGCACAGAAACAGCTCTGGGGACTTCCCATGGTCCACTCACTCAGAGTGGTCTTACTCCCTCATTTTTCAGAATACAAGCCTGAACAATTTCTAAAAACTGTTGACATCTAGTGGAAGCTATAGAAATTGAAATCTGAGTCCTAAGTCATTGGATACTGTATGGAATGGAATGGAAAACTACAAACATAAAAAAATCCCACTTCCTGGATGGATTTTTCTCAGGTTTTTGCCTGCCATATCAGTTCTGTTATACTCAGACATTTTGGAAACAGAGTGTTGACTATCCAAATCTACCAATTATATGCATATCCTAGCTTCTGGGCCTGAGTAACAGGCAGTTTACTTTGGGCATGCTTTTCATCCGGAGGTGAAAATAGTGACCCCTACCCTAGTGAGGTTAATAATCCAACAGGGTCAGGCAATAGACAGGTCAAGGCAGGCAGGGGTCAGTAAACCAGAGGTGGGACATCGGTACTGGATGGCAGGCAGGGGTCAGTAGACCAGAGGTGGGACATTGGTACTGAATGGCAGGCAGGCTCAGGGTAGGCAAAGGTCAATAATCCAGAGGTGGGGCAAAGGTACAGGTCGGCAGGCAGGCTCAGGGTCAGGGGCAGGCAGAATGGTCAGGCAGGCGGGCTTAGAGTCAGGACAGGCAAGGGTCAAAACCAGAAGGGCAAGAAAAGAGAGACTTGAAAAAGCTGGAGCTGAGACACAAAACCTCTGGTTGACTTGACAAACAAGATGAACTGGCAACAGACAAACAGAGAACACAGGTATAAATACACAGGGGATAATGGGGAAGATGGGCGACACCTGGAGGGGAGTGGAGACAATCAAAATGACAGGTGAAACAGATCAGTGTGTGACAACACTTTTGGCAGGAGGTTAGGAAGTGCAGCTCAGTTACACCTCATTTTGTGGGCAGTGTGCACATAGCCTGTCTTCTCTTGAGTGCCAGGTCTGCCTACGGTGACCTTTCTCAATAGCAAGGCCGTTCTCACTGAGTCTGTGCATAGTTAAAGCTTTCGTTTTCTTTACTGGATGTTGATAATTAGTTGGTATTGGCCTAATTCTGTTCTGCATGCATTATTTGGTGTTTTACGTTGTACACAGAGTATATTTTGTAGAATTCTGCATGCAGAGTCTCAATTTGGTGTTTGTCCCATTTGATGAATTTTTGGTTTGTGAGCGGACCCCAGACCTCACAACCATAATGGGAAATGGGTTCTATAACTGATTCAAGTATTTAAGTAGCCAGATCCTAATTGGTATTTCAAATTTGATGTTCCTTTTGATGGCATAGAAGGCTCTTCTTGACGTGTCTCTCGGATCGTTCACAGCTTTCTGGAAGTTACCTTTGGCGCTGATGTTTAGGCCGAGGTATGTGTAATTTTGTGTGCTCTAGGGCAACGGTGTCCAGATGGAATTTGTATTTGTGGCTCTGGCAACTGGCAAAGTTTTTTGGAACACAATTATTTTTGTCTTACCAAGATTTACTGTCAGGCCCAGATTTGACAGAATATATTCAGAAGATCTAGGTGCTGCTGTAGACCCTCCTTGGCTGGGGATCAAATCAATTTGTATTTTCCACGTGCCAAAAACAACAGGTGTAGTTTTACAGTGAAGTGATTACTTACAAGCCCTTAACCAACTATGCAGTTTTAAGAAAAATAAATGTTAAAGTGTTTACTAAAATAAACTGTAATTAAAAAAAATATTTAAAAAGAAGAAAATAGAAAAATAACAAATAATTAAAGAGCAACAATAAAATTACAGTAGTGATGCTATATACAGCCGGTGCCGGTACAGAGTCAATGTGCGGGGGCACAGGTTAGTCCAGGTAATTAAGGTCATGTGTACATATAGGTACAGGCAAAGTGATGATTCATATCAAATAAACAGTGAGTAGAAGCAGCGTAATTGCAAAGAGTCCAGGTATCCATTTTATTAGCTGTTCAGAAGTCTTATGATTGGGGGTAGAAGCTGTTAATTAAGAAGCCTTTTGGACCTAGACTTGGCGCTCTGGTTCAGCTTGCCATGCATTAGCAGAGAGAACAGTCCATGACTAGGATGGCTGGAGCCTTTGGCAATTTTTAGGGCCTTCCTCTGACACCGGCTGGAATAGAGGTCCTGGATGGCAGGAAGCTTGGCCCCAGTGATGTACTCCTCAATGCAATCGGAAGAATCACAGAACATATTCTAGTCTGTGCTATCAAAACAGTCATGTAGCTTAGCATCTGCGTCATCGACCACTTCCATATTGAGCGAGTCGCTGGTACTTCCTGCTTTAGTTTTTGCTTGTACAAGGAATCAGGAGGAGTTATGGTCAGATTTGCCAAATGGAGGGCGTGGGAGAGCTTTGTACGTATCTCTGTGTGTGGAGTAAAAGTGGTCTAGAGTTTTTTTCCCTCTGGTTGCACATGTAACATGCTGGTAGAAATGAGTTAAAATGGATTTAAGTTTCCCTGCAATAAATTCCCTGGCCACTAGGAGCTGTTTACAGACAGATGGAAGAGCATTTTCTTCTTTGCTTATGGCCTTATACAGCAAGTTTAGTGCAGTCTTAGTGCCAGCATCAGTTTGTTGTCGTAAATAGACAACTATGAAAAATATAGATGAAAAGTTTCTCGTTAGATAGTGTGGTCCACAGCTTATCATGAGATACTCTATCTCAGGTGAGCAAAACCTCGAGACTTCCTTAAAATTTGATTTTGTGCACCAGTTGTTATTCACAAATAGACACAGACCGCCACCCATTGTCTTACCAGAGGCAGCTGTTCTATCTTGACAATGAACAGAAAACCCAGCCAGCTGTTTGTTTTCCATGTCATCGTTCAGCCACGACCCAGTGAAACATAAGATATTACAGTTTTTATCCTGTCCGGTTGGTACGATAGTCTTGATCAAGCTCATCCAATTTGTTATCCAATGATTGCATCTTGGCTAATAGGACTGAGGTTAGAGGCGGATTACCCACTCGCTGTTGTATCCTTACAAGGCACCCGGACCTACGTCCCTGATATCTTCATCTCTTCTTCATGTGAAAGATGGGTATTTTGCCTTGTCCGGTGTCTGAAGTAAATCCCTCGCGTCCGTCTTGTTGAAGAAACAATCTTTGTCTGGTATGAGGTGAGTAATCACTGTCCTGATATCGAGAAGCTCTTTTCGGTCATAAGAGATGGTGGCAGAAACATTATGTACAAAGTAAGTTTCAAATAACTTTAAAAAACACACATAATAGCACAATTGGTTGGGAGCCCATAAAAAAGGAAGCCATCTCCCCTGGTGCCATTCAATGACATCAGAAGCACCAGATCATCAGCAAACAGTAGACATTTCACATCAGATTCTAGTAGGGTGAGATTGGGTGTTGCAGACTGTTAGTAATAGTACCCTCGCCAATTCGTTGATTTACAGTATATGTTGAAGAGGGTGGGGCTTAAGCTGCATCCATGTCTCACACTAATGCCCTGTGGAAAGAAATGTGTGTGTTTTTTTCCAATTTTAACCACACACTTGTTGTTTGCGTACATGGATTTTATAATGTCGTATGTTTTTGCCCCAACCCCATTTTCCATCCATTTGTATAGCAGACCCTCATGCCAAATTGAGTCAAACGCTTTTTTGAAGTCAACAAACCATGAGAAGACTTTGCCTTTGTTTTGGTTTGATTACGTCTCTTTTTGTTTTAGATTCCGTCTCTCACAGTTGAAGTGTACCTATGATAAAAAATACAGACCTCTACATGCTTTGGAAGTGTGAAAACCTGCAAAATCGGCAGTATATCAAATACTTGTTCTCCCGAATGTAACTCTTCGTGTTGTTTGTTTAGTGTTTTCCAATTTCCCCAGAAGTAGTTAGATTCTATGTATTCTTCAATTAAATTGAGTTGATTGCTGACGTGCTGTTCTTTCTTCTTTTGTAGTGTGTTGTAGTATTGTTTTAGTGATTTAGTGATCTCTCTCTTTTTCTATCTCTCTCTCTTTGTCTGTCTCTCTCTTTGTCTCTCTCTCTCTCTATCTTTTCTCACACTGCATTCCGAACTCTCTCCTGTCTCTCTCTCTCTCTCTCTCTCTTTGTCTGTCTCTCTCTTTGTCTCTCTCTCTCTCTCTCTCTCTCTATCTTTTCTCACACTGCATTTCGAACTCTCTCCTCTCTCTCAGATCAGTTTGTTGTGTAATTTTGGAACAAAAAGAGTTACGTCAAGAAAGGAAAACAAAAATAAACTCAGCAGCATAGCTGGAGATACAGGCTGGGTAAATGAAGGAGAGCTGCCTGTCAGGAGAATGACATTGTGTGTTTGAGTGTGTGTGTCTGTGTGTTAGTGTGTGTGTGTGTGTGTCTGTGTGTGTTAGTGTGTGTGTGTATGTGTGTGTGTGTGTGTGTGTGTGTGTGTGTGTGTGTGTGTGTGTGTGTGTGTATCTCTGTGTGTGTGTGTGTGTGTGTGTGGTGTGTGATGTGTGTGAGGTGCATGTGTCAAGCACTGACTGCTTCAGCATGTATGTAAAGTGCCACTTCAAGAGAGCAGTGAGGTGGAGGGGAAAGCGTGAGAGGAGGATGAAACAATATTAGCACAAAGGAGGTGGAGGAGGGTGAAAATATGAATTCTGCAGAGAGGAACGGGACATAGAGGATCTTGAAATGATGAGAGAGTATGACAAGAGGATGAGGGGATCGAGGCAGAGGGGGTAGAGGGGGCAGATGGGGTAGAGACAAGCAGAGGGGGTAGAGTGAGCTGAAGGGGTAGAGGAAGCTGAAGGGGTAGAGGAAGCTGAGGGGGTAGAGGGAGCTGAGGGTGTAGAGGGATCTGAAGGACCTGAGGTGGTAGAGGGACCTGAGGTGGTAGAGGGACCTGAGGTGGTAGAGGGACCTGAGGTGGTAGAGGGACCTGAGGTGGTAAAGGGACCTGAGGTGGTAGAGGGACCTGAGGTGGTAAAGGGACCTGAGGTGGTAGAGGGACCTGATGTGGTAGAGGGACCTGAGGGACCTGAGGTGGTAGAGGGACCTGAGGTGGTAGAGGGACCTGAGGTGGTAGAGGGACCTGAGGTGGTAGAGGGACCTGATGTGGTAGAGGGACCTGAGGTGGTAGAGGGACCTGAGGTGGTAGAGGGACCTGAGGTGGTAGAGGGACCTGATGTGGTAGAGGGACCTGATGTGGTAGAGGGACCTGAGGGACCTGAGGGGTTAGAGGGACCTGAGGTGGTAAAGGGACCTGAGGTGGTAGAGGGACCTGATGTGGTAGAGGGACCTGAGGGACCTGAGGTGGTAGAGGGACCTGAGGTGGTAGAGGGACCTGAGGTGGTAGAGGGACCTGATGTGGTAGAAGGACCTGAGGGACCTGAGGTGGTAGAGGGACCTGAGGTGGTAAAGGGACCTGAGGTGGTAAAGGGACCTGAGGTGGTAAAGGGACCTGAGGTGGTAAAGGGACCTGAGGTGGTAAAGGGACCTGAGGTGGTAGAGGGACCTGATGTGGTAGAGGGACCTGAGGGACCTGAGGGGTTAGAGGGACCTGAGGTGGTAAAGGGACCTGAGGTGATAGAGGGACCTGATGTGGTAGAGGGACCTGAGGGACCTGAGGTGGTAGAGGGACCTGAGGTGGTAGAGGGACCTGAGGTGGTAGAGGGACCTGAGGTGGTAGAGGGACCTGAGGTGGTAAAGGGACCTGAGGTGGTAGAGGGACCTGATGTGGTAGAGGGATCTGAGGGACCTGAGGTGGTAGAGGGACCTGTTGTGGTAGAGGGACCTGATGTGGTAGAGGGACCTGAGGTGGTAGAGGGACCTGATGTGGTAGAGGGATCTGAGGGACCTGAGGTGGTAGAGGGACCTGAGGTGGTAGAGGGACCTGAGGTGGTAGAGGGACCTGAGGTGGTAGAGGGACCCGATGTGGTAGAGGGACCTGAGGTGGAAGAGGGACCTGATGTGGTAGAGGGACCTGATGTGGTAGAGGGACCTGATGTGGTAGAGGGATCTGAGGGACCTGAGGTGGTAGAGGGACCTGATGTGGTAGAGGGACCTGATGTGGTAGAGGGATCTGAGGGACCTGAGGTGGTAGAGGGACCTGATGTGGTAGAGGGACCTGATGTGGTAGAGGGACCTGAGGGGTTAGAGGGGGCTGAGGGGTTAGAGGGAGCTGAGGTGGTAGAGGGATCTGAGGGACCTGAGGTGGTAGAGGGACTTGAGGTGGTAGAGGGACCTGATGTGGTAGAGGGACCTGAGGTGGTAGAGGGACCTGAGGTGGTAGAGGGACCTGAGGTGGTAGAGGGACCTGAGGTGGTAGAGGGACCTGAGGTGGTAGTGGGATCTGAGGGACCTGAGGTGGTAGAGGGACCTGAGGTGGTAGAGGGACCTGATGTGGTAGAGGGACCTGAGGTGGTAGAGGGACCTGAGGTGGTAGTGGGATCTGAGGGACCTGATGTGGTAGAGGGACCTGAGGTGGTAGAGGGACCTGAGGTGGTAGAGGGGGCTGAGAGGTTAGAGGGGGCTGAGGGGTTAGAGGGGGCTGAGGGGTTAGAGGGGGCTGAGGGGTTAGAGGGGGCTGACGGGTTAGAGGGGGCTGAGGGGTTAGAGGGGGCTGAGGGTGCTGAGGGGGTAGACGGGGCTGATTGAGTAGAGGGTGTAGGGGGTGTAGAGGGGGTAGAGGGTGAGGAACGGGAGATAGAGGACTTTGAAATTATGATAGAGAATGGTAAGATGATGAGGGGATCAAGGCAGAGGGGGTCGAGGGAGCTGAATGGAGCTGAGGGGGTAGAGGGAGCTGAGGGTGTAGAGGGAGCTGAGGGGGTAGAGGGGGTAGAAGTGGTAAAGGGTGTATTTATATTTATTATGCTGCCAAGGCAGCAGCTACTCTTCCTGGGATCCAGCAAAATTAAAATACAGTTGAAGTCGGAAGTTTACATGCACTTAGGTTGGAGTCATTAAAACTAGTTTACATACACTTAGGTTGGAGTCATTAAAACTAGTTTACATACACTTAGATGGAGTCATTAAAACTAGTTTACTTACACTCAGATGGAGTCATTAAAACTAATTTACATACACTTAGGTTGGAGTCATTAAAACTAGTTTACATACACTTAGGTTGGAGTCATTAAAACTAGTCTACATACACTTAGGTTGGAGTCATTAAAACTAGTTTACATACACTGAGGTTGGAGTCATTAAAACTAGTTTACATACACTTAGGTTGGAGTCATTAAAACTAGTTTACATACACTGAGGTTGGAGTCATTAAAACTAGTTTACATACACTTAGGTTGGAGTCATTAAAACTAGTTTACATACACTGAGGTTGGAGTCATTAAAACTAGTTTACAT
Organism: Oncorhynchus mykiss; assembly: GCF_013265735.2. Classification (NCBI taxonomy): domain Eukaryota; kingdom Metazoa; phylum Chordata; class Actinopteri; order Salmoniformes; family Salmonidae; genus Oncorhynchus; species Oncorhynchus mykiss. The sequence continues at coordinate 38,030,638 of NC_048591.1, forward strand.
ACACTGAGGTTGGAGTCATTAAAACTAGTTTACATACACTGAGGTTGGAGTCATTAAAACTAGTTTACATACACTGAGGTTGGAGTCATTAAAACTAGTTTACATACACTTAGGTTGGAGTCATTAAAACGAGTTTACATGCACTTAGGTTGGAGTCATTAAAACTAGTTTACATACACTGAGGTTGGAGTCATTAAAACTAGTTTACATACACTTAGGTTGGAGTCATTAAAACTAGTTTACATACACTTAGGTTGGAGTCATTAAAACTAGTTTACATACACTTAGGTTGGAGTCATTAAAACTAGTTTACATACACTTAGGTTGGAGTCATTAAAACTAGTTTACATACACTGAGGTTGGAGTCATTAAAACTAGTTTACATACACTTAGGTTGGAGTCATTAAAACTAGTTTACATACACTTAGGTTGGAGTCATTAAAACTAGTTTACATACACTTAGGTTGGAGTCATTAAAACTAGTCTACATACACTTAGGTTGGAGTCATTAAAACTAGTTTACATACACTGAGGTTGGAGTCATTAAAACTAGTTTACATACACTTAGGTTGGAGTCATTAAAACTAGTTTACATACACTGAGGTTGGAGTCATTAAAACTAGTTTACATACACTTAGGTTGGAGTCATTAAAACTAGTTTACATACACTGAGGTTGGAGTCATTAAAACTAGTTTACATACACTTAGGTTGGAGTCATTTTTTCAACCACTCCACACATTTCTTGTTAACAAACTACAGTTTTGGCAAGTCGGTTAGGACATCTACTTTGTGCATGATACAAGTCATTTTTCCAACAATTGTTTACAGACAGATTAGTTCACTTATAAATCACTGTATCACAATTCCAGTGGGTCAGAAGTTTACATACACTAAGTTGACTGTGCCTTTAAACAGCTTGGAACATTCCAGAAAATGATGTCATGGCTTTAGAAGATTCTGATAGGCTAATTGACCTAATTTGAGTCAATTGGAGGAATACTTGTGGAATTATTTCAAGGCCTACCTTCAAACTTGGTGCCTCTTTGCTTGACATCATGGGAAAATCAAAAGAAATCAGCTAAGACCTCAGACCTACACAAGTCTGGTTCATCCTTGGGAGCAATTTCCAAATGCTTGAAGGTACCACTTTCATCTATACTAACAATAGTACGCAAGTATAAACACCATGGGACAATGCAGCCGTCATACCGCTCAGGAAGGAGACACGTTCTGTCTCCTAGAGATTAACTTACTTTGGTGCAAAAAGTGCAAATCAATACCAGAACAACAGCAAAGGACCTTGCGAAGATGCTGGAGGAAACAGGTACAAAAGTATCTATATCCACTGTAAAACGAGTCCTACATCGACATAACCTGAACGGAAGAAGCAACTGCTCCAAAACTGCCATAAAAAGCCAGACAACGGTTTGCAACTGCACATGGGGACAAAGATTGTACTTTTTGGAGAAATGTCCTCTGGTCTGATGAAACAAAAGTAGAACTGTTTCGCCATAATGACCATTGTTATGTTTGGAGGAAAAAGGGGGAAACTGACCTAAGACAGGGAATGTTTACTAGGATTAAATGTCAGGAATTGTGAACAACTGAGTTGAATATATTTGGCTAAGGTGTACGTAAACTTCCGACTAACTGTGCATACCATTTAAAATATTACATGACATTACATTGCATAACACATTTCACAACACACGCAATGTGTGTTCCCTCAGGCCTGAGGGGGTGGAGGGGGCTGAGGGTATATAGAGGGCTGAGGGAGTAAGTGTGGTTGTGGGGTTTGTTTGAGTTCAGGTTATTTGGTCTTATAAGAGAAGTCATTTTCGAGCTTCAGCCCTCCTCCTTCCCCTCGGAATACTCCAAGCCTATCTCATCACCCTGATGTCTGGAAGGGCTCTCACCTGGGCTACTACTGTATGGGAACAACAGCCGGCCATATGCGTTAGTCTGGAGGGGTTTGTGGGAGAGGTGAAGAAGGTTTTTTACGCCCCGTTCTCCGGGAGAGAAGCTGCCCGGAAGCTAATCCAGCTCTGGCAGGACTCCTGCAGTGTGGCTGACTATATGGTGGACTTCCGCATGCTGGCAGTGGAGAGTGCCTGGAACCAGGAAGCGCTGTTCGATATGTTCCTGCACGGCATCTCGGAGGAAGTCAAGGACTAGCTTGCTGCTCGGGAGTTACCTACGCATCTCAATTCCCTCATCACTTTGACCATCTGAAATGATGGGCGACTACAGGAACGACGAAGGGAGAGGAAATTCGACTTCGCTCGCACGTCCTTGCCTCCGAGTCATCCTGGAAGTCCCCGATAATCCCGTTGCAGAGAGAACCCAAGGCCTCCCGACATTCCCTGAGAGTCGCCGGAGACGGCTGAGTCCCTGCTTCTGGAGCCTATGCAACTAGGTGGACCTGGGCAATTGCCAGCGGAACGGCAATACAGGATCAACACAAATAGTTGTCTGTATTGCAGGACTCTTGGTCATTTTGTGTCCTCTTGTCTAGGAGCGAGTACTCTGGTGGGCCTTATGGAGAACTTTCCCATTTACTTTGCTCGCACCCCTGTTCATTCCATTCTGCTCTGGGGAAGCCAGTCTAAATCTATCCAGGTCCTCACTGACTCTGTGGCCGTTGAGTGTTTTTTGGACGCTACCTTGGCTTACGAGCTGAACATCCCCACTCAGCCCATCTCCACTCCCATGGATGTTAGAGCGCTGGACGTGCGCTCCATAGGTCGGGTCACCTACGGGTGTCAGGGAATCACAGCGAGACCATTAAATTCCTGCTCATCTAGTCTCCTCAGATTCCCGTGGTATTGGGATTCTCCTGGCTCCAGCGACACAATCCCCTCATCAACTGGTCTACTGGTGCCATCATGGGCTGGAGTTCGTTCTGCCACGCCGAGTGTCTGAAGTCAGCGCAGCCTTCCCAGGGATGTCTTCTTGGGGGCTCGGAAGTTGTTCCAGACCTCTCTGCCATTCCCGTGGATTACCAGGACCTTCAGGAGGTGTTCAAAAAGGTCCGGGCCTGACCTGAGCCTGCCTGCCGTCCTGTACCTTTGCCCCTGTTGCAGACAGTGTCGAAGTAACATCGTTTATTACAGCATCTGGGTCCTACCTTTATCCTGGTACTTCTGTGTTATTTGTCCTCTGTTTAGGGGTGAAGAGCTGATCAATATGATGAAATGTTCTTTGTGTAATAGGTTGTGAAGACGTGGCAGACACCCCCTATAACAAAAACTAATAGACAGATAGACACACAAGTGTACATTCACCCACAGACATATACTCTATATACTGGTGTTGGGCGGCATCCAGATTTAATATCATCATACTGCCCTTCTCTCATTCTGGGATTTGCGGTATTACTGGCTGAGTCGTCAAGGGGTCTGCAAAAAATTCAAAAAATACCATTGATCTTCTATTACCAGAATGCTATCAAAATTAGCACAAGTAATAGGGCATTTTAATGGAGGCTGCTAGCTAAATATGATAACGAGCGCAAACGAACATTAACAAATTGCTAAAAGAGGTAATCCAGCTCTCAGAGTTATGCATATATAGGTAGGAGATACCAAATGTCATTTTTTGTGAGTTTGAACATTTACAAGCGAATGTGAAGAAGAGACATTGAGCAAGTAAACAAAGTTTTTCTTGTCTGAAGGAAGAACAGTACTGACTCTGGAGCAGCATGTGTTTGTGTGGAGTCTGGAGTTCCTAGGGCAACGGGTCTGCCTGTTCTGCTCGGTTCTGGGGAACTACAGTAAACTTCATAATGTAAAATAATGTGACAGACCTCATGAAGAACGAGATCTGCTTTATCTGCTAACATATTGCACAAGTTGACAGCAGGTAGTTACTTAAAAAGTGGTTACAGTATACAAATGTATTGACAAACTTATAAAACCAAAAATTGTTAAATCAAATCAAAATGTATTTGTCACAAGCGAGTGGCAGCGGTGTAAAAACAGAGGGGGGAGGCCTTCCTCTAACACCGCCAAATATGGGCCTTCCTCTGACACCGCCTAATATATAGGTCCTGGATGTCAGGAAGCTATGCCCCAGTGATGTACTGGACCATACGCACTACCCTCTGTCGCGCCTTAGGTTCAGATGCCGAGCAGTTGCCATACCAGGCGTTGAAGCAACTGGTCAGGATGCTCTCGATGGTGCAACTGTATAACTTTTTGAGGATCTGAGGACCCATGCCAAATCTCCTGAGGGGGAAAAGGTGTTGTCATGCCCTCTTCACAACTGTCTTGGTGTGTTTGGACTGTGATAGTTCGTTGGTGATGTGGACACCAAGGAACTTGAATCTCTCGACCCGCTCCACTACAGCCCCGTCGATGAGAATGGGGGCTTGTTAGGCCCTCCTTTTCCTGTAGTCCACGATCAGCTCCATTGTATTGATGTTATTGAAAAACCATCTTGTGACTATTTCCAAGTACGCCGGTATAAGATATACAGTGCCTTGCGAAAGTAATCGGCCCCCTTGAACTTTGCGACCTTTTGCCACATTTCAGGCTTCAAACATAAAGATATAAAACTGTATTGTTTTGTGAAGAATCAACAACAAGTGGGACACAATCATGAAGTGGAACGACATTTATTGGATATTTCAAACTTTTTTAACAAATCAAAAACTGAAAAATTGGGCGTGCAAAATTATTCAGCCCCTTTACTTTCAGTGCAGCAAACTCTCTCCAGAAGTTCAGTGAGGATCTCTGAATGATCCAATGTTGACCTAAATGACTAATGATGATAAATACAATCCACCTGTGTGTAATCAAGTCTCCGTATAAATGCACCTGCACTGTGATAGTCTCAGAGGTCCGTTAAAAGCGCAGAGAGCATCATGAAGAACAAGGAACACACCAGGCAGGTCCGAGATACTGCTGTGAAGAAGTTTAAAGCCGGATTTGGATACAAAAAGATTTCCAAAGCTTTAAACATCCCAAGGAGCACTGTGCAAGCAATAATATTGAAATGGAAGGAGTATCAGACCACTGCAAATCTACCAAGACCTGGCCGTCCCTCTAAACTTTCAGCTCATACAAGGAGAAAACTTCTTCACAACAGTATCTCGGACCTGCCTGGTGTGTTCCTTGTTCTTCATGATGCTCTCTGCGCTTTTAACGGACCTCTGAGACTATCACAGTGCAGGTGCATTTATACGGAGACTTGATTACACACAGGTGGATTGTATTTATCATCATCAAGTAAAGGGGCTGAATAATTTTGCACGCCCAATTTTTCAGTTTTTGATTTGTTAAAAAAGTTTGAAATATCCAATAAATGTCGTTCCACTTCATGATTGTGTCCCACTTGTTGTTGATTCTTCACAAAAAAAATACACTTTTATATCTTTATGTTTGAAGCCTGAAATGTGGCAAAAGGTCGCAAAGTTCAAGGGGGCCGAATACTTTCGCAAGGCACTGTATAAGGTATACCGTCCAACCCTAGTATATACCCAAACACCCATACAAACACACAAAGAGTGTTTACAAAGTCCTCTTATCACAGCCTGTAAAGTCATTAGTGTCAGAGAGCTGCCTGATGTTCCTCTTATCTTAGATTGTGTGCGTGTGTGTGTGTGTGTGTGTGTGTGTGTGTGTGTGTGTGTGTGTGTGTGTGTGTGTGTGTGTGTGTGCGCGTGTGTGTGTGTGTGTGTGTTGCCGGTCGATACCAGGAGGTAAATGCCATAGGTGAAAGGTTGTCTCATTAGCATGTTGTTTGGCAGGAGTTGTCATTAAACACACACAGACAGAAGTAATTAAGGCTTTTAGAATGATCTGTCTGAAATGAACAGAGCGGAGAGACATGGAATTGAGCAGAGGGCAAGAGAGAGCAGATGGGATACACAGAGATAAACACCAATACTGCCAAGTTCACACACGCACGCACGCACGCACACACACACACACACACACACACACACACACACACACACACACACACACACACACACACACACACATACACACACACACACACACAATTGGACTCAAAAAGACACCCACTTGTACACTGAGCGAGAAAGTAGAAGACAGAGACAGCAACCCACCATACTGAACACTGAGTACACAAACCACTATAATAATTACAATACTGAACACTGAGTACACAAACCACTATAATAATTACAATACTGAACACTGAGTACACAAACCACTATAATAATTACAATACTGAACACTGAGTACACAAACCACTATAATAATTACAATACTGAACACTGAGTACACAAACCACTATAATAATTACAATACTGAACACTGAGTACACAAACCACTATAATAATTACAATACCGAACACTGAGTACACAAACCACTATAATAATTACAATACTGAACACTGAGTACACAAACCACTATAATAATCACTGGTCTCAATAAATTATTTCCCAGGCGATGTCAGGGAGTTCTAATGTGATGTACTGTATGAAGGGGAGTCACACCCAGTCAATTGTTAGATATTAGTCTGTATTCAGAGTTACACCCAGTCAAATGTTAGATATTAGAATGTATGAGTGTCACGACTTCCCCCGAAGTCAGTTTGGTGGTTAGCCTCACCGGTCTTCTAGTCATTGTCGATCCATTTGTCATTTTCCATTTGTTTTGTCTTGTTTTCCTACACCCCTGGTTCTCATTTCCCTCATTAAGTGTTGTGTATTTAACCCTCTGTTCCCCCCATGTCTTTGTTTGGAATTGTTTGTTTGTAGTGCTTGTGCACATTTGTCACTGGTGCACGTCATGTTTTGTACCCATAATGGTTATTTTTTATGCCATTGGTTTTGTATTAAACTGCTCCGGTTATTATCTAGTTCTGCTCTCCTGCGTCTGACTTCACTGCCACCAGTTACACCAGTCCCCTTTACAATGGGGAGGAGTTACACCCAGTCAATAGTTAGATATTAGACTGTATCCAGAGTAGTTACACCCAGTCAATAGTTAGATATTAGACTGTATTCAGAGTAGTTACACCCAGTCAATAGTTAGATATTAGACTGTATTCATAGTAGTTACACCCAGTCAATAGTTAGATATTAGACTGTATTCCGAGTAGTTACACCCAGTCAATAGTTAGATATTAGACTGTATTCATAGTAGTTACACCCAGTCAATAGTTAGATATTAGACTGTATCCAGAGTAGTTACACCCAGTCAATAGTTAGATATTAGACTGTATTCAGAGTAGTTACACCCAGTCAATAGTTAGATATTAGACTGTATTCAGAGTAGTTACACCCAGTCAATAGTTAGATATTAGACTGCATTCAGAGTAGTTACACCCAGTCAATAGTTAGATATTAGACTGTATTCAGACCTAAAGCTAATATAGCCAAGGACCGTTTGGGTGGCTTTCCAAATGTCACTCAGTCCCCCATGCATTTTAATTAACACACTCTGATCAACTTGATATTGCCAAGAGTACAAACACACACAAACACACACACTCACACTAGACTACTGAAGCTGAAATGGAGAGGAGAGTAGATGGGGGAGAGGGGAGAAGAAAAAAGGAGAGGAGACGAGGGGAGGGGAGGGGTGAAGAAGAAAAGAGGGTAGGGGGGAAGGAGAAGAGAGGAGAGGAGAGGAGAGGAGGGGATAGCAGGGGAGAAGAGAGGAGAGGAGAGGAGAGGAGAGGAGAGGAGAGGAGAGGAGAGGAGAGGAGAGGAGAGGAGAGGAGAGGAGAGGAGAGGAGAGGAGAGGAGAGGAGAGGAGGGGATAGCAGGGGAGAGGAGAGGAGAGGAGAGGAGAGGAGAGGAGAGGAGAGGAGAGGAGAGGAGGCCTATCTTTATATTAACGTATTCTTGAACTCTAACTGTTGTAAGTGAAAGTTTTGTCGGGTCGTTGTGTCGCTCTTCAGACTAAATACAAGTCATGAACCAATGTTGAGAAGAGTACAGATTACCATCTCAGCCTCAGGTAAACTCATGTTTAATGGAAGACACTAGGGCTGAAACATAACCTGGAGTCAAAGCCAGGGATTACATTTTTACAAATAAGGGCTTTTCGGAGGAATCTTAGTCTAACCATGCAAAATAAAATGAAAATAAAGATAAAGACATGATGGAGTTAAAGACTACTGTTTTAGATGGCATTTACTTGAAATATTTTTGGTGATCAAATGCTGAAGAGAGTGTTTGGTTCAGTATCTGTGCAGCTCCAATACTGAAAAGAGTGTATGGTGCACTATCTGTGCTGCTCCAATACTGAAGAGAGTGTTTGGTTCACTATCTGTGCAGCTCCAATACTGAAAAGAGTGTATGGTGCACTATCTGTGCTGCTCCAATACTGAAGAGAGTGTTTGGTTCACTATCTGTGCAGCTCCAATACTGAAAAGAGTGTATGGTGCACTATCTGTGCTGCTCCAATACTGAAGAGAGTGTTTGGTTCAGTATCTATGCTGCTCCAATACTGAAGAGAGTGTTTGGTTCAGTATCTGTACTGCTCCAATACTGAAGAGAGTGTTTGGTTCAGTATCTATGCTGCTCCAATACTGAAGAGAGTGTTTGGTTCAGTATCTATGCTGCTCCAATACTGAAGAGAGTGTTTGGTTCAGTATCTGTACTGCTCCAATACTGAAGACAGTGTTTGGTTCAATATCTATGCTGCTCCAATACTGAAGACAGTGTTTGATTCAGTCTCTGTGCTGCTCCAATACTGAAGACAGTGTTTGGTTCAGTATCTGTGCTGCTCCAATACTGAAGAGAGGGTTTGGTTCAGTATCTGTGCTGCTCCAATACTGAAGAGAGTGTTTGGTTCAGTATCTGTGCTGCTCCAATACTGAAGACAGTGTTTGATTCAGTATCTGTACTGCTCCAATACTGAAGAGAGTGTTTGGTTCAGTATCTGTGCTGCTCCAATACTGAAGAGAGTGGGTGAGATTGTAAGTAACCCCCCTCATAATAACATGCTGACTTTCCATTGACCTCAACACAATCAAGTTATAGGAGTGTAATTGATGTGATTTAGGAGCAACATGATAATACACACAGATGCAATGCTAGCTAAACATGTACAACATCAAATTAACTACATTAATTATGAATAACAAAGATGAGAAAATGTAATGACCAAATACATTAATGCATATGAGATTTTATGAATCTGGTAAAATGTAATGCTTTGGTGAGACAATGATCATATCGTATGATGGGGAACTACCAGAAACAGACGATGATCATAAAGTATGATGGGGACCTACCAGAAACAGACGATGATCATAAAGTATGATGGGGAACTACCAGAAACAGACGATGATCATAAAGTATGATGGGGACCTACCAGAAACAGACGATGATCATAAAGTATGATGGGGAACTACCAGAAACAGACAATGATCATAAAGTATGATGGGGAACTACCAGAAACAGACGATGATCATAAAGTATGATGGGGACCTACCAGAAACAGACGATGATCATAAAGTATGATGGGGACCTACCAGAAACAGACAATGATCATAAAGTATGATGGGGACCTACCAGAAACAGACGATGATCATAAAGTATGATGGGGACCTATCAGAAACAGACATTGATCATGGCCTATGATGGGGACCTACCAGAAACAGACATTGATCATGATGTATGATGGGGACCTACCAGAAACAGACATTGATCATGATGTATGATGGGGGCCCCCGAGTGGCACAGCGGTCTAAGGCACTGTATCTTGGTGCTAGAGGCGTCACTACAGACCCTGGTTCGATTCCAGGCTGAATCACTACAAGCCGTGATTGATAGTCCCATAGGGCGGCGCACAGTTGGCCCAACGTTCTCCGGGTTAGAGTTTGGTTGGCCATCTCCGAGTTAGAGTTTGGTTGGGGTGGGCCATCATTTTAACTAAGAATTTATTCTTAACTGACTTGCCTAGTTAAATAAATAAAGGTTAAATCAATTAAATCAGAAACAAACAATTATCATAACGTATGATGGGAACCTATGAGAATGAGAAATGAGATGTGCATGTGAGAAATTACCAGAGTGAACCTGAATCACTAGATTAGGCTGATTGAACCATCAATCGCTAGGTTAGGCTGATAGAACCATCAATCACTAGGTTAGGCTGATAGAACCATCAATAGATTAGGGTGAATTAACCATCAATCACTAGATTAGGCTGATAGAACCATCAATCACTAGATTAGGCTGATAGAACCATCAATCACTAGATTAGGCTGATAGAACCATCAATCACTAGGTTAGGCTGATTGATGGTTATTAACATACAGTGCCTTGCGAAAGTATTCGGCCCCCTTGAACTTTGCGACCTTTTGGCACATTTCAGGCTTCAAACATAAAGATATAAAACTGTATTTTTTTGTGAAGAATCAACAACAAGTGGGACACAATCATGAAGTGGAACGACATTTATTGGATATTTCAAACTTTTTTAACAAATCAAAAACTGAAAAATTGGGTGTGCAAAATTATTCAGCCCCCTTAAGTTAATACTTTGTAGCGCCACCTTTTGCTGCGATTACAGCTGTAAGTCGCTTGGGGTATGTCTCTATCAGTTTTGCACATCGAGAGACTGACATTTTTTCCCATTCCTCCTTGCAAAACAGCTCGAGTTCAGTGAGGTTGGATGGAGAGCATTTGTGAACAGCAGTTTTCAGTTCTTTCCACAGATTCTCGATTGGATTCAGGTCTGGACTTTGACTTGGCCATTCTAACACCTGGATATGTGTATTTTTGAACCATTCCATTGTAGATTTTGCTTTATGTTTTGGATCATTGTCTTGTTGGAAGACAAATCTCCGTCCCAGTCTCAGGTCTTTTGCAGACTCCATCAGGTTTTCTTCCAGAATGGTCCTGTATTTGGCTCCATTCATCTTCCCATCAATTTTAACCATCTTCCCTGTCCCTGCTGAAGAAAAGCAGGCCCAAACCATGATGCTGCCACCACCATGTTTGACAGTGGGGATGGTCTGTTCAGTGTAATGAGCTGTGTTGCTTTTACACCAAACATAACGTTTTGCATTGTTGTCAAAAAGTTCAATTTTGGTTTCATCTGACCAGAGCACCTTCTTCCACATGTTTGGTGTGTCTCCCAGGTGGCTTGTGGCAAACTTTAAACGACACTTTTTATGGATATCTTTAAGAAATGGCTTTCTTCTTGCCACTCTTCCATAAAGGCCAGATTTGTGGAATATACGACTGATTGTTGTCCTATGGACAGAGTCTCCCACCTCAGCTGTAGATCTCTGCAGTTCATCCAGAGTGATCATGGGCCTCTTGGCTGCATCTCTGATCAGTCTTCTCCTTGTATGAGCTGAAAGTTTAGAGGGACGGCCAGGTCTTGGAAGGAGTATCAGACCACTGCAAATCTACCATTTCAATATTATCGCTTGCACAGTGCTCCTTGGGATGTTTAAAGCTTGGGAAATCTTTTTGTATCCAAATCCGGCTTTAAACTTCTTCACAACAGTATCTCGGACCTGCCTGGTGTGTTCCTTGTTCTTCATGATGCTCTCTGCGCTTTTAACGGACCTCTGAGACTATCACAGTGCAAGTGCATTTATACTGAGACTTGATTACACACAGGTGGATTGTATTTATCATCATTAGTCATTTAGGTCAACATTGGATCATTCAGAGATCCTCACTGAACTTCTGGAGAGAGTTTGCTGCACTGAAAGTAAAGGGGCTGAATAATTTTGCACGCCCAATTTTTCAGTTTTTGATTTGTTAAAAAAGTTTGAAATATCCAATAAATGTCGTTCCACTTCATGACTGTGTCCCACTTGTTGTTGATTCTTCACAAAAAAATACAGTTTTATATCTTTATGTTTGAAGCCTGAAATGTGGCAAAAGGTCGCAAAGTTCAAGGGGGCCGAATACTTTCGCAAGGCACTGTAGAAAACAACACACATTATGAGAGCTGATGACTGAGGTAGTGAATAGAGATGGAGTTATGAGGGCTTTGATTGAAGGATGGGAATATGGTTGGATAATGGTGAAAAATGTATCTCTGTTTTTCAGTGTACGGAGTGTTGAAGTGGGTTGTATTCCAGAGAGAGACACGGACAGACAGACCACAGGAGACTTCCTCACAACAAAAATGTTATTATGCTTCACAAAGGCAGCTCCATCCTGATAGGCAGCATGATCCTGTTCTGGAATGACACAGAGTTTAGTTTCATTTCTCTCTCTCTGCCTCTCTCTCTCTCTCGCTCTCTCTCTCTCTCTCTCTCTCTCTCTCTCTCTCTGTCTCTCTGTGTGTCTCTGTCTCTCTCTGTCTTTCTCTCTCGCTCTGTCTGTCTCTCTCACTCTCTGTCTCTCTCTGTCTCGCTCTCACTCTCTCTCTGTCTCTCTCTGTCTCTGTCTCTCTGCCTTTGTCTCTGTCTCACTCCCACTCTCAGTCTCTGTCTCTATTTATCTCTGTTTCTCCCTCTGTCTCTCCCTCTGTCTCTCTCACTCTCTCACTCTCTCTCTCTCTCTGCCTTTCTCTGTCTGTCTGTCTCGCTCTCTCTGTCTCTGTCTCTATTTATCTCTGTCTCTCTCTCACTCTCTCTCTGGGTATATTTCTCTCTTTCTCTGTCTCCCTCTGTCTCTGTCTCTCTCCCTGTCTGTCCATCTCTCAGGTCCTTAGATTCCCTCTCTCTGCTTCATTGGTTTCATCTAACCAGAATATTTCTCTCTTTTCTTTGTCTTCTCTTATCCTTCACCGTCAGCTCTGTTTATATCACTGTTTGATGAGTAACGCACTCTGTTCCACACACACACACACACACACACACACACACACACACACACACACACAAATTGTCCTGTGTGTCATTTTATGCATGTGTGTGTGTGTGTTCAAGACATTCTCGATCACAATCCCATCACTCAGAATTAAACCAGACATGAAGACTACTTCCACTGATTGTTTTAGTAGATTGTTTTAGTATTTATGTCAGAAACATTTCATTCTTCTCTGGTCATGGGAATTTCCCATTTGTTTTTATTTGATGAAATAAAGCGAATGAAGACTCGAACCTGTTTGATGCCTGTTTGAAGGTGTAGTGTAGATGGTTACAACCCACTTCATAGAACTACTTCATGCTGTCATATTAATGACTTATCACGACTGTCATACACAGCCCTGATAGCTACTGTCGACTAAGGACAGCTGACTTTACACTCATGACACATATTGAGGCCTGGGTCAACTAAATGACATAAATAATACCTTTTCTTATTGACTATAAAGTTATTCATTAGTGGTACACAAAACAGGGATTTCTATAGACAGTGTGGTCAACTCATGTCCTCTCTGTGAAAACTTATAGATGGTAGAAGTTCATACAAGGTGAAGCTGAATAGATTACAGGAAAACACATAGTATTTGAAAAGTTATTTGTTGGTCAGTGTCTTGGGACTGGATGTGGAATTGGATGGTCCCTGACATACAGTTTAAAACAATAAAGGAAGAGGGGACATATTGATGCTGGAGGGTAGAAGTAAGGTCTCTGTTCAATGTGGATCAATGACTTAGAAAATAACTGGTGCAAAATCTAAAGAAGAAAGCTCAGATAAAAAAATATTAAAAAATACATTCCTGTTACTTATCTGCAGCAAAGTTATAGCTCTGTCGAGCTTACGTTGGTTTCCTCAGTTGAAATTGAGGTATTTACTGACATTAAAACTGAAAGTAACTGTTTATTTACCCTTTTATAACACAGATAGTGGGGTAGGCATGACACACACACACACAGACACACACACACCAGGGGAGATGGGAGTGCAGTGGGGGCTTACAGTAAGTGTGCATTCTTCCCAAACAATAGCTGATTAAAATACCCCATTGTCTCTCAGCCCGCTCTGCTCCGCTCTCCAAGCAGAGACTCAAATTCTTTTATTCCTGGTTTGGCAGCCGTGTCATTTCTCCCTGCCCTCCATGTAAATAGATATTTCCTCTCTCCCTCTATCCTTTGTTTTATTTTTCTAACTATGACATTGTTTAGTGCATAACAAGCTCTCTTACTAAGTCTTTCTGAACATCAACTGTCTATTCATTCTTTACTGGAGCCAAAGTCCTGCTCATCTGAGTATGCAGAAACACATTCTGGGCAACGTGTTCCTGACTACAACATTCCTAATAACGGCAGAATGGGCAGGTGTTAGTGAAGAAAGACGGTCAACTGATCCCTGCTGTAGGGTGTCAGGGTGTCTGCCTTCTTCAGGTGGGGCTGTGTGTCCTGCTGTAGGGCGTCAGGGTGTCTGCCTTCTTCATGTGGGGCTGTGTGTCCTGCTGTAGGGTGTCAGGGTCTCTGCCTTCTTCAGGTGGGGCTGTGTGTCCTGCTGTAGGGTGTCAGGGTTTCTGCCTTCTTCAGTTGGGGTTGTGTGTCCTGCTGTAGGGTGTCAGGGTTTCTGCCTTCTTCAGTTGGGGCTGTGTGTCCTGCTGTTGGGTGTCAGGGTTTCTGCCTTCTTCAGGTGGGGCTTTGTGTCCTGCTGTGAAGAACTGGATGGTTGTCTCTCTCCTAAAATGTGTGTCCTCAGTTTGTTTCGTGGATTACTTCCAACACCAGGGCAGAACTGTTGGAATATGAATCGCTGGGTACTCACCGTCCATCTGATGGGCTAGCCTTTCAATGGGCTAGTCTTTCAATGGGCTAGTCTTTCAATGGGCCAGTCTTTCAATGGGCTAGCCTTTCAATGGGCTAGTCTTTCAATGGGCTAGCCTTTCAATGGGCTAGTCTTTCAATGGGCTAGTCTTTCAATGGGCTAGTCTTTCAATGGGCCAGTCTTTCAATGGGCTAGCCTTTCAATGGGCTAGCCTTTCAATGGGCTAGTCTTGCAATGGGCTAGTCTTTCATTGGGCTAGCCTTTCAATGGGCTAGTATTTCAATGGGCTAGCCTTTCAATGGGCTAGTCTTTCAATGGGCTAGCCTTTCAATGGGCTAGTCTTTCCATGGGCTAGTCTTTCAATGGGCTAGTCTTTCAATGGGCTAGGCTTTCAATGGGCTAGCCTTCCAATGGGCTAGTCTTTCAATGGGCTAGTCTTTCAATGAGCTAGTCTTTCATTGGGCTAGCCTTTCAATGGGCTAGCCTTTCAATGGGCTAGCCTTTCAATGGGCTAGCCTTTCATTGAGACGTCGGGCTAACTGGGAGTCCTACTAGAGAGTGGGAAGCGGCGACACTGACGGAGAGGCAGATGTGGCGTGGCCTTAGTGAGATTAAGATGCTGTCCTCCATTACAGAGTTTACTCACCAATGTTCAATCATTAATGAACAAACGTTAAGAGCAACAATCCCCTTCCTGTGGGACATCAGATTCTGCAACATACTCTGTTTCTCTGAGACTTGTCTCGTTTCCCGATATCCAGACGGATTACACCAAACCAGAGGGTTCTACAGTTCTGGAGCGGATAAGAAGCATGCTCTGCTATGGGGGACTTTAACTAAGGTAATTTGAGGTCCGTCCTTGCAAATTTTTACCAACACATTGACTTTCCTACTCGCGGAAATTCCACGCTTTACCACCGCCACACGTATTTTGGTAAAGGGTATAAGGCCGTCTCCCGCCACCCTTTCGGTATATCTGACCATGACACCATTTTGCTTTTCTCTGCCTACAAGCAAAGACTCAAAAGGGAAGTTCCGGTGGTCAGGTCTGTACAGCGTTGGTCGGACCAATCAGATTCCACACTCCAAGACTGACTTGATTCCGTGGACTGGAATATGTTCTGCATTGCCTCTGGGTTTCATAAAAAAAATGCATAGATGTTGTGATACCTTTAGTGACTTTCAAAACTTACCCGGATCAAAAACAGTAGATTTATGGCAGCCTTGTAGGGAAACTGAAGGAGAGAGATGCTGCTTATAAACACAAAAAGGTGACCGGGACAATAGTATGGTTAAACAGTACAATTACGATCTACATAGATCGGTCAAGATGGCGAAACACAAGTACAGGGACAAAGTGGAGAGGCAATTCAGCTGTTTCGGACACGAGGCATGTGTGGCAGGGGCTCCTAGCGATCACGGATTACAAAAAGAAAGCCACATCACGGACATCTATGCTGTCCTACTGGATGAGCTGAAAACCTTTTTCTCACACTTCAAGCACAACAACAACTCTGCGCTGCCAAGGAGAGCCCCAGAGGACAAAGGCTATGTACTTACGGTTTCCACAGAGAAGTACTGTAAGTCATTCAAACATGTTAAACCTTGCAAAACTGCCACCAGGACGGCATCCCTAGCTGCACCCTCATCAACAGAGGCGGTCAAATGAGTCAAGTTCATCAGCGTGCATATATTCGAGAAGCTGAAATGGTCAAACCAACGCAGACACCGTGGTGAGGAAGGCACATCAGCAACACTGTTAGGAAGCTGAAGAAATTGGGCTTGTCCCAGAGGGCCCTCAGTGTTCTACAGGAGCACCATTGAGAGCATACATTTACCCTGCCCTCACCACAATGGACATTTATCATTGCCACTTGTTAATACAGTGGGGCAAAAAAGTATTTAGTCAGCCACCAATTGTGCAAGTTCACCCACTTAAAAAGATGAGAGAGGCCTGTAATTTTCATCATAGGTACACTTCAACTATGACAAAATGAGAAAAAAACTACAGAAATCACATTGTAGGATTTTTAATGAATTTATTTGCAAATTATGGGGAGAAAATAATTATTTGGTCAATTTCCTGAAATACACACATGCAAATACACAAACTACAACACAGAAACTGGGGAACGTAACACACACACACACTTTCCCCTAGGAGTGTGAGTGCACTGAGAGAGAGAGAGCCTCTCCTTAAAGGGGAACTCCACTCAAAAACTATCTTGTGGTATTTTTTTCATTAGTCCACTGTTGATACAGTCGCAAAATGTTTTGCATGTCAGCAGTCAAGTTTTCAAGAAGCAAACTGTCACTGGCCACATCATCATGACTGCTGACATGCGGAACAATGTGGGACTGTATCAGTAGTGGACTAATTAAAAAAATACCACAAGATAGTTTTTTTTGTGGTTGAATTTTACCCCTTTTTCTCCCCAATTTCGTGGTATCCAATTGTTTAGTAGCTACTATCTTGTATCATCGCTACAACTCCCGTGTGGGCTTGGGAGAGACGAAGGTTGAAAGTCATGCGTCCTCTGATACACAACCCAACCAAGCCGCACTGCTTCTTAATTAACACAGCGCCATCCAACGCGGAAGCCAGACGCACCAATGCGTCGGAGGAAACACCGTGCCTTGGTTAGCGCGCACTGCTCTACTCAAGAGCAGATTTGGAAGGAAAGATCTTGTGATTAGTGTTCATATGTCAAAGCTGCTGAATCCCACACCTGTGAAGAAATCCTCTGATCTAACATTGAGGCAGCTATAAGATGAATGTGAAATTCAGATTAGGAGTCTGGAATCAATGGGTGTGGTGTCAGAAACCTATGGAAGCCTACTATGCCCAATCTTACTACAGATGATTCCAGAGGACATAGCTCTTGACTATAGCCGTCAGAGGGGAGTAGATGATGAATGGAAAGTGTCTGAGATGATCAGTTTCCTACAGAAGGAGGTTCAGAGTAGGGAGAGAGCGCTACAAATCACAAGATCATGCAACCAACAGAAAGAGAGCAAACCATGGAACAAGTCATGCTTCTCCAATGAAATGAAAACAAAAAGACCCATCATGCCCTCTGCTGCAGCACTGCACACATCCAGCCAGAAGGAACAAAACTGTCTATTCTGTGACAGTGCCGACCACAAATCAGAAAACTGCCCTGACCACAATATTGCTACACGCAAAGAGAAACTAAAGAAAATGGGAAGATACTTTGTATGTTTAGGACAGAGACACATAGCAAAATTATGTAAGGTCAAAGATGTGTCATGTGCAACATGTGGAAGCAGACATCACATTGCTGTGTGTACCAGTAAGAGGAGTGAGGTGCAACCCCCTTTTGTTTCTGTAGATGCTGTTGTTTCCTCAGTTATTCCCCATTCAGTGAAGATGAAACCAGATGGACAGAATGGCAAAGGCATGGGTAGAAGGCCCATCGGGCAGGAAGATAGCTCGTTGCTTACTAGTTGGAGGCAGTCAGGAAGCTTCATACATGAAAACCTTGTGAAGGGCTTGAAGCTACCAGTAATCAGACAAGAGGCACTCACTCTTCATACGTTTGGCTCCTCTGCCCCAGCAACGTCCCAACGCAACACAGTGAAAGTCATCTTGGAGAATGTCTGGGACAAACAGCAGAGAATAGAGAGAGAGGCAATTGAAACCCCACAAGTGTGCACAGCTGTGATCAAGGTTCCTGGTGAACAGATTCGACATAAGCTCAATAGAAAGGGACTGCAGCTCGCAGACTTTCCAGGAGATGACAATGATCCTGAACTCTCTGTCCTGATAGGAGCAGACTACTACTGGCAGATAGTATCAGGCAGAGTGGAGCGACTGACGGAGACGCTAGTTGCTTTAGAGAGCACCTTTGGATGGTCAGTGCAGGGACCCGTGTCCATGTCAAGTGTCGCCGAGGCAACCTGCATGTTCATCCCACTTGATGAAGACACACTAGTCTCCAAGCAACTGCATGCATTCTGGGAGCTTGAGTCTCTGGGTATTCTAAGCGAGAAAACACAGAACCCAGAGGAAAACGAGGCTCTACAAAGGTTCGAGGAAACAACCACCTTCAAAGATGGGCGATACCATGTGGAGTTGCCATGGAAACGAGAAATGCCAGAACTCCAAGACACCTATAGAATCACCAAGAAACGGTTTGAAGGTCTGAAAAAAAGACTGAAGAAGGATGTGACGTTTTACAGCAGATACAATGAAGTAGTAGAGGACGACTTACAACAAGATGTGGCAGAGAACGTGCCCAAGGACAACGCATCAAGTGCAGACAACGTAAAATACTACTTACCTCACCATGCAGTACTCCGAGAAGATAAGGTGACAACAAAACTGAGAGTGGTGTTTGATGCCTCGTCCCATGAAGATGGCTGTCCATCCCTCAATGACTGTCTACTCACAGGACCGAACCTGAATCCAGATCTGCTCAGCGTTCTGATAAAGTTCAGATTACATGAGATCCCATGAAGATGGCTGTCCATCCCTCAATGACTGTCTACTCACAGGACCGAACCTGAATCCGGATCTGCTCAGCGTTCTGATAAAGTTCAGACTACATGAGATTGCATTCATGGCAGACATCAAGAAAGCTTTCCTGCAGATATCCCTAGCAGAGAGAGACAGAGACGCCATGAGATTTCTATGGCTCACAGGCCCACTAAGCGGAGATAATGAAGAGGAGGTGCGTGTGCTGAGGATGAAAAGAGTGGTATTTGGAGCTTCCCCAAGTCCATTTTTGCTGGCAGCTACAATCAGGAAGCACCTGAAACAATATGAAACAGAACAACCAGAAGTTGTAGAGATACTGAGAGAGTCACTCTATGTAGATTACTTCATTGCAAGTTCACGCAATGTTGAAGAGGCTTACCTTGTGACAACAACTGCAAAGCGAATGCTGTCGATTGCAGGCATGGACCTCTGCAAGTGGATGACCAATTCTCCTGAATCGAAAACAAAATGGGAGGAGAGTACGACAACTGACCACCCTTTGACGTTAGAAACACAAGGATTAGTGCTGAAGATTTTAGGTTTAGTATGGAGGCCGGAAACGGATGACTTTGTGTTTGACCTCAGGCCGCTACTGAGCATTCTAAAGCAAAAGGAAAACACAAAGAGAAGTGTTCTGCAGTCGTCTGCACGTATCTTCGACCCTCTTGGTTTCTTAACCCCCTTCACCATCAGGATCAAGTGCATGTTCCAGGAAATGTGGGAGAGGGGACTCAGCTGGGACGAAGAATTACCACCTGATCTGACACGAGAATGGCAACAGTGGTGTTCAGAACTACCCCAGTTACACCAGCTCACCATACCAAGGTGGTACAGAACAGACATGCGGCCACAGAATAACCACACCCTGAAACTACACGTGTTCTGTGATGCAAGTGAAAGGGCTTACAGTGCAGTAGCTTACTTGCAAGGTGAGTCACAAGACAGGGAAACAACAAGTCTAGTCGCATCCAAGTCCAGGGTAGCCCCACTTAAGAAAATGACGCTGCCACGCCTGGAGCTCATGGGATCTAAAGTCAGGACACTGCTGTGACACACCACTGCTCCCCCCACCGAAAGCGGGTGACGTTGAACTCATTGGAGAAGATAACACACCCAGACAAACCTGGAAACTAGGAAAGATTGAGGAACTGTTTCCAGGCCGAGATGGCCTAGTTAGATCATGTTCAGTTCGTACTGCTTCAGGGACTTTGTTGAGGAGACCTATTCAATTCATATACTGCCTAGAGATCACAGTTGTTCATCGGGGGGGGGGGGGGGGGGGGGGGAGGATGTTTTAACTTTAATGTGTTTAATGAGTTCATGTTTAAGTTAATTCATTGAGCTGTATCTAAAGACATTTCTTTACAGTTATTTACATATGTAATTGTATTGGTTAGTATTGAATTACGCTTTTGACTGCAAGTTCCAGAATGCCTTGCGACAGGAATGAGAGAGATAACGCGCCAGTTATGTGCAGGTGCAAAGTGATTAAGCTGACTTTCCGCTAGCATCTTACCTGCCTCGCTCTGTAGAATCTAAAGTTGTTAAATGTAACGTGAACAAGTATTATTACTAAAAGAAGCTTTCATATCAAACCCCGAAGTCCCGGGTCATTACTTTGAAGACAGTTAATCTAAAACGCAGCTCACGCTCCAGATCCCAATCACCTGAATTCTAATAACCTGTTCACACACCTGTATGTCATTATCACACACTATTTAGTTCAGTTCTTTGCACCCCATCACTGTGAGGTATTGTTTGTTTTGTGTCACATTTCTTTCAGAGCGTTGTGGTTCCCATGAGTTACTCCTCTTGTGTTTGACAGTTTTTGCCTGCCTCACTAACGATGCCTTTTGCCTATTCCCTGCCTGTACTTTAGCCTATTGGATTTCCTGTTATTAACCTATTCCCTGCCTGTACTTTAGCCTATTGGATTTCCTGTTATTAACCTATTCCCTGCCTGTACTTTAGCCTATTGGATTTCCTGTTATTAACCTATTGCCTGATCTGATAAGCCATTTAAAATTATAAACTTGGATTAGCTAACACAACGTGCCATTGGAACACAGGAGTGATAGTTGCTGATAATGGGCCTCTGTATGCCTATGTAGATATTCCATAAAAAATCAGCCGTTTCCAGCTACAATAGTAATTTACAACATTAACAATGTCTACACTGTATTTCTGATCAATTTGATGTTTTTTTTGTGGACCAAAAATGTGCTTTTCTTTCAAAAAACAAGGACATTTCTAATTGACCCCAAACTCTTTAACTGTAGTGCATATTCTTATTCCATCACTTTACTTAGATTTGTGTGTATTAGGTAGTTGTTCTGGAACTGTTAGATTACTTGTTAGATATTGCTGCACTGTCGGAACTAGAAGCACAAGCATTTCGCTACACTCACAACAACACCTGCAAACCGTGTATATGTGACCAATAAATGTTTATTTGATACTCATTCACAAACCAGGCACCTCTGCTCTCAGGATGCAATAAGCTGATAATGATCTTGTACACATAGTTTCTAGGCGTTGGGCCAAAGTAACAATGTGTTCCCTTCTTTCAGTTCTTCTTTTACCAGTCCCCTCCCTGAGAGCAAAGTCACCCAACATCCTAAAACAGTAATCAGGAAACAACACGCCACACCCTCTTTGCATTTATATTCATCCCCTTTGCATTTATATTCATCCCCTTTGCATATGTAATCACCCCCTTTGCTATGAAGCCCCTAAATAAGATCTGGTGCAACCAATTACCTTCAGAAGTCACAACATGGCTAGGGGAGGAGGACCAGAGAGGGACTGCTGGGAGACAACATGGCTGGGGGAGGAGGACCAGAGAGGGACTGCTGGGAGACAACATGGCTGGGGGAGGAGGACCAGAGAGGGACTCCTGGGAGACAACATGGCTGGGGGAGGAGGACCAGAGAGGGACTGCTGGGAGACAACATGGCTGGGGGAGGAGGACCAGAGAGGGACTGCTGGGAGACAACATGGCTGGTAGTAGGAGGACCAGAGAGGGACTGCTGGGAGACAACATGGCTGGGGGAGGAGGACCAGAGAGGGACTGCTGGGAGACAACATGGCTGGGGGAGGAGGACCAGAGAGGGACTGCTGGGAGACAACATGGCTGGGGGAGGAGGACCAGAGAGGGACTGCTGGGAGACAACATGGCAGGGGGAGGAGGACCAGAGAGGGACTGCTGGGAGACATCTCTCTTTACCCTCTCATCACTAACAGACACGTAATTGTCCCCCATCACAAGTTGACATGCAATCCCCTTGTAGATCCTCCAGTCCTGTATACACAACTATATTTGATACTTTTCAGCCACAGCCATCCATCCAACCAGTAACAGCCAGTCTCTCTACTCAGCGAAGACTCTTCACACCCATTTGTAACCAAAAATGTTTTATTTTTACTTTTTTACATAGGGTGACATTTTGCCTGAGCAATTGGCAGTGACCAAAATAACCATAACATATTTTTAATTAGATGGACAGTCCTCAAAGATGACATGCCACTGAATCATATGATTAGATCCATTGATTTCCAGCCCGTAGGGTGGGGTGCCACTAATCTCATTATAATGTACCATTGTGTAGGGCAGAGCAGGTGCTAGTCATCCAAGGTACCTGTTATATTGGTTTCAGAGTAGAGCACTGATAGGGTGTGGTTGTGTTAACAGGACATAAATACTCACCCAAGTAAACACATTATACATTTGAAGACAGCTGCATGAAAGGATCAGCACGTAATAGGTGATTGAAAGCACTGTCTGTTTGGTGTTACATACTGTACTCACCAGTCAAGCAACCAGCGGCAAACTGAAAACAGGTAAATGCAGTTATATGATTGAATCAAGTGTCTTTTAATGTTCAAACATATACATTTTTTTATAGAATTGTTTTATGATGCATTCGAATGGCAATGGTTTGATTGGATGACAAAACAATGAGTTTAATGTATTAAATATAGATATAGGCATCTTTGATGAAGTTTATATGTAACTAAAATAAAATACATGTTACTTCTGACACCATTTATCTAAAATGTATTTTGACTTTGTGATTAATGACATTGTTGCTTCTTTGAGGGATTTTTATGCCAGAATGAATCCAGGCATTTAAAGCAGAAATCTGTGATTGGTACATGATGCATCTGTGGACCTTTAAATGAATTATATATATTGTGGCCATTGATTCTTAAAGAATATTACTTACCCCATTCCTCGTCTGTTTACCCCCAAAAAATGTCAGGGTGACGGCTTTGTTATTTTTTGAATCCCAGATTGCCCCTTTGATGTAACAGATCATTAAAAACAGCTTAAGTATTGTCCATTGATAAGTTGCAATGTAACTGTTACAGTAATTACACGACAATCAACATAGATTACACAATTTACTACCAATAATAATGACAGTATTCACAACAACAAAACCATGTACAATGCAATGGTCTTAGATGAAGGAGAACAGGAAAAAATCATATTTTCAAAACTGGTGTGAAGTCAGTGGTAGAAAAATTCAGGTCCAGCCAGTCAAGTGGGTTTAAATCTGAAAATATTCTATTCACCTGGCATATTGAGCAGTTAAAAAACATGCTTATGCATTTAAGGTTTCAGTTACGGCACGGACAACATGGAGGAGACAGACAACTGAATAGACAACAATCAAGTCTGCTTAGGTCGGGTCTCAAAAGGGGGTCATTCCATTTGAATTCAACGACTTTCGGGTCTCAAAAGGGGGTCAATCCATTTGAATTCAACGACTTTCGGGTCTCAAAAGGGGGTCAATCCATTTGAATTCAACGACTTTCGGGTCTCAAAAGGGGGTCAATCCATTTGAATTCAACGACTTTCGGGTCTCAAAAGGGGGTCAATCCATTTGAATTCAACGACTTTCGGGTCTCAAAAGGGGGTCAATCCATTTGAATTCAACGACTTTCGGGTCTCAAAAGGGGGTCAATCCATTTGAATTCAACGACTTTCGGGTCTCAAAAGGGGGTCATTCCATTTGAATTCAACGACTTTCGGGTCTCAAAATGGGGTCATTCCATTTGAATTCAACGACTTTTTGACAGCATCCCTTTTGATTTAAACACACCTTTCCATAATGTTTACTGATGGAAGAAGTGGTCAGAAAGTGACATTTTGGACC
The DNA here is from genome assembly GCF_013265735.2 of Oncorhynchus mykiss. Classification (NCBI taxonomy): domain Eukaryota; kingdom Metazoa; phylum Chordata; class Actinopteri; order Salmoniformes; family Salmonidae; genus Oncorhynchus; species Oncorhynchus mykiss. The sequence goes on from NC_048591.1 coordinate 38,054,875, forward strand.
TTAATACCAAATCATTCAGGAGATAAAGCTGCTCAAAGTTGACCCACTTTGCATACCCCTCCAAACCATGAGACAGCCATGTCTTCATAAAGAGAAGCAGTTGAATTTGATCTCATTTAACTTTTTACTGCAGTGGCTAAATCAGGGTCCTGCAGAGTGTTTCTTGATAGTCTTTAAAGAAATCTACTATGAAACAAAAGTATACACCTCACACACATGTTTATGGACTTAAACATTTAAGACACGTGTACTATGTCAGATACACATGTAGAGTTTAAATGTATTCAATTATGGGTTTGCATCCCAATATTACACTTCATATACAGTAACTGTCAAAAATGTGGATATACCTACTCATTCAAGGGTTTTTCTTCATTTTTGCTATTTTCTACATCAAAATATGAAATAACACATATGGAGTCATGTAGTAACCAAAAAAGTGTTAAACAACTCTAAATATATTTTATACTTTAGATTCTTCAAAGTAGCCACCCTCTGCCTTGATGACAGCTTTGCATACTCTTGGCATTCTCTCAACCGGCTTCACCTGGAATGCTTTTCCAACAGTCTTGAATGAGTTCTCACATATGCTGAGCACTTGTTGGCTGCTTTTTCTTCGGGTCAAACTCCTCCCAAACCATCTCAATTGGGTTGAGGTCGGGCGATTGTGGAGGCCAGGTTATGTGATGCAGCCCTCCATCACTCTCCTTCTTGGTCAAATAGCCCTTACACAGCCTGGAGGTGTGTAGGATCATTGTCCTGGTGAAAAACAAATGATATTCCCACTAATCGCAAACCAGATGGGATGGCAAATCGCTGCAGAATGCAATAGTAGCCATGCTGTTTAAGTGTGCCTTAAATTCTACATAAATCAAAGACAGTGTCACCAGCAAAGCACCCCCCACAACATCACACCTCCTCCTCCATGCTTCATGGTTGGAACCACACATGCAGAAATCATCTGTTCACCTACTCTGCTTCTCACAAAGACATTTTGGACTCATCAGACCAAAGGGCAGATTAAAATATACTTTGAGTAGTTTAACACTTTTTTGCTTTGTACATGATTCCATATGTGTTATTTCATAGTTTTGATGTTTTCGCTATTATTCTACAGTCTAGAAAATAGTAAAAATAATGAAAAACCCTGGAATGAGTAGGTGTGTCCAAACGTTTGACTGGTACTGGACATCACAGAAGACTGAAATATAACAAAACTGTTTGAGATAGAAACACTGGATTTTCAGCATTAACAACAATGAATGTTGATTATTTATGAAATTATGAAAAATAATACTAACATTTCACACTTGAGGCCACTAGGTCATATGACTGCAGGAAAGGCCACAAGCATACAAACAGTGTTGTCCAATTATTTTATAATTTCTTTAAATGTTTTAGATTTTTTTTTTTTTTGCATTTTTAAACCTTTACTGTCATTTATTTAAAAATGTATAAAATATAATTTTTTAAATATTTGCATAACATAGCTTAGACCCTATTTCATACCATCTGAGGGTTTTGTGTTGTGCCAGCTATCGGTTGAGACACAACATGTTCTTGAATACAGGGTGGGTGTAATTTCAATCACAGAAATAGAATAGACCTATCCCTTTAGACCTCTGCAATTGTAGCTGGCTTAATTTTTATTTAACCTTTATCTAACTAGGCAAGCCAGTTAAGAACAAATGCTAATTTTACAATGACAGCCTACTCCAGCCAAACCTTCCCCTAATCCATACGACACTGGACCAATTGTGCACCGCGCTATGAGACTCCCAATCACATCCAGATGTGATACAGCCTGGATTCAAACCAGGTACTATAGTAATGCCTCTTGCACTGAGATGCAGTGCCTTAGACTGCTGCGCCACTCGGGCCCCAATGGTGCAACATTGACATTTATATTGAATTGAAATCGTATCTTCTAATTACTACCACAAAGATGACAGTCGGTCCACCCACCATTGAATGTCAACTTAAATGGTCATGTCTATTCAATTATCTGTATTTCTATATTTTCAATAGATTCCCTATGGATGTTTGTCAGTATAATATAAAACAACACATATTCCCATTCAAGTCAATGTTCTGATGTGTGGACCTCCAACCATCTTTGTGGTACCATTTGAAAGTTTTAAATGAAATAGTCCCATTTTAGTCCATTTATCAGCCACAACATGACATCCACCCTGTATTTTAAAGCATGTTGTATCTCAACCGATGGTGGGAACAACACAAACCCCTTAGATTATGTAAAATAGGGTCGATAAAGATAAAGCAAATATGAAACCATTTTACTAACTAACATTTCGATGGCCATAATAAATAGATATACTGACAGTGGACAACCTTGTTTTACTCCTCTTGACAGTTTAATACTTCCTGAGAACTAGCCATTATTTACTGTTTTACACCTAGGGTGACTTCAATACATTTTTTAAAAGAGTCTCCAAAATTCTCCACAACACCGAAGTGTAAGGGGCCTCAGATTTTTTTTAATGGACCAGATCTTTATATTTACCACTTGGATCCAGTTTCAGTAATAGTGAAGTCAGACCTTCTTGTTGAGTATCTGATAATCTACCATTTTTGTAGTGGTTAAAACATGCCAATAACGGTCCTCTGCGTATAAAAAAATCTGGGTTGGCAGGTAGCCTGGTGGTTAGAGCATTGGACTAGTAACTGAAAGATTGCAAGATCAAATCCCTGAGCTGACAAGGTTAAAATCTGTTGTTCTGCACCTGAAAAAGGCAGTTTACCCACTGTTCCTAGGTCATCTTTGAAAATAAGCATTATTTCTTAACTGACTTGCCTAGTTAAATAAAGGTAAAATATCAGGAAAGGTTTGGTATGCCATCCAACCCTCAAGTTTTCCCGAACTCAAAAAGTTCCTTATATTTAATTTGGCTTTCACATCAGTCTTTCTGTACAGCTGTTAATTTTATAATATTATTCAAAACAAATCCATTCAATTATCTTCGGTTAGTGGAGAGGGAGGAGACTGAAACAAAAACGTGCTCAATGTACTTTGCTTCTTCATACAAAATATTGTTTGGCAAATCATGGGTGACATCATTTGTAACAAGATTCAGTAAATCATTTCAGTAAATAATAATTGCTATGTTGAAGACATTGCATTTTTCCCCATTTTCCAGTTCACTTAATTTGTATAATATATTACACTTGATCTTTCTTGAATAAGTTAATTTATTTTTATTTTTCCTCTAACTTATTCTGTGTCTCTATGGTACAGTTTTTATTGCTATCTAACTGTACTGTTATTTCCTTTGTTAATGCTGTACCTATGTTCATTTGAAAAAAATCCTTTATCAATTATTCTGTCCTCATTAAAAACAACTTATCATCCAATAGGCTTTGATAACATTTCTAATATCCTCACCACGTTGAAATTCTGTAAGAGTAATGTTTAACCTGGTTTTACTCCTCTTCACAGTTTTATACTTTCTGAGAAGTAGCCATTATTTCCTATTTTACACCTAGGGTTACTATACATAACACTAAAGCCATTGTATAAGCGATTCTACAAAATTGAAATATTCCAGGCATTTATATATACATTTGAGTGTACTTTATCACAAGGCATTTCAAAGTCAGCTATGACTTTGAAATAGTGTATAATAGTGTTATAGTGTTATATTGTTTCCAATACTGGCCTTATATATTCTTCAATCCTGTTTTTGTGGATATGATTATTCCTTTTCTCCTTCATTTAAGTATAATTTGATTCTGATGTTGTGCGATTTCTTTAGACAAGTAAAATGAATTATTCTCAATTGATGAGTACCTAATGGTGAACCCTTCTATTTTCAGGGAAAGAAAATACAAAACATGGACCCCCTATATGAGAAAACATTCTCAGGTGAACATGTGAGTATAAAGATATTGAAAACGAAAACATTATTACGAGATCATAAATACCTTCATAAAAACATCCCGAGGTACCCTGAAAATGTGGAATTCCACATATCCAAAGTTTCCCATGTTACTAACAAAGCAGGCCTGGATGGGATCCTGCCAGATGGATTTAAGGGTGGACAAAGAAGAGGTGCTTTCATGTGGTGGGATCTTAACATTGACGACATCATTATCACGGAAGCTGAGAAGCGCTACCTTGACAGGCAGTTCCCTAACAGGCACTCCTCAAGTCTACAAACTGAAGAGAGGCAACCTCAGGTATCATTCCTGAAAAAGTTTACCACCTCCCCTGTCTTCCAAAAAGGATCTCGGTATGGGAACTTTAAGTTCACCTTCCCCTTGGAGGATCTCATGCAGATGTACACAGAGCAGATCTGTGAAAAAATGAAGCCTGTCCTGAGAGTCTATGAAACTGTGGTTTACAAGCAGGAGATCATGTATGCAGTGGTTGTCCACAGTCCAAAGGAGACACAGTTTGATAAGTACCCACTTCTTGAAGGTGCTGAAGCTATGTGTAGCTATAGAGAGGGCACAATTGTCTGGAACGCACAGGCTGTGTCTGAGACCCACAACTATGAATTGATCATAAAGGCCAATATGATCAAAGCCAAAAAGGTTAAAGCTGGCACACATCAGTTTTTTGTGTGGGATCATGTGACACTAGCATTTCACATGCCTCATGGCACTGCCATACGTGTTGATAGGAAGGACCTGATTGAAAGCCTCAAAGCATGTGATAGTGTTGAACCTTTGTATAGGAAAGCAGACCCAGTGATGTCATGTGAAACAGCAGCAATCATTGTTGATTCTCATAATGTTGAAAAACTGGCTCTAACTAGCAAACAACCTAATCATGGAGTACTATAGAGTACAAGATAAATAGATCTTAACTTCTCAGGGGAGTTCTAACGTATGGAATTGTTTTAAAGTGGTCATACCATGAATTATTTAGCTATTTGATTTAGAATTGTAGGACACCTTTAGGTATAAAAAAAAAACAAAATAAAATAAAGATGGAAGCAAGCTGTTGATGCTGAAAACTCCTTTCTTCTGATGATAGTAAGCTGATCCTGAGGGAAATCGACAAGTAACAGCAGCTTTATGGTACGCAGGAATAACATACTCCATCATGAATAAATGCCCCTACCTCACAAAATAACTCTAACCCAACTAAAAAAAGAAAGACTGATTCATCTACAGACACTGACAATTTGCTTACCGTTGAAGTAGAGGCTAACGGTCATGCAGGAATCCATGCAACACTTGAAAAGTTATGTGAGGAGGTAACAGGGTTGAGGGAGTTTAGCCAGAGTGAAATTCTCTCACTCCAAGAGAGAAAAAAGCACTCACCGCCAAGTAAAAAACCCTTGATTCTAAAATTGTCTAATCAGGGAAAACAGAAGGAGTCGGATACGCTATTAGACATACAAAGCCGACGCACGAGCCTTGAAACTTCCTCTGGAGACTGTAAACACGGTGGCTTTCCACCGAGTCCACAGACTTGGAGCTCGGCGAGACAAGACCAAGGATCCCCGACCTATCCTCACAAAATTTGAAGACTACCAACAAAAGGAGCTGATCAAAAGCAGGGGAACGGAGCTTAAAGGGACAACATTTGATCTCAATGACGAATTTCCCTTGGAGATAAACAAACATCACAAGAGACTGTTTCCTGTACAGAGGCAACAGAGGGAGAAGGGTAAGGGTGCCTTTCTCCTTGTGCCTTTCTCCACAAACTCTTTATAGACGGACAACTTTTCTGAGACAGCTCCATAATACCATGGCTGTTCTAAATTCTACAGGGACGTCAGGATACGAAAACACTTTAAAAGTCAATTACTATGGAAATGCTGTGTAACTGCTGTGTTTTTCTATGAAAATGATATTGAATGTAACTGTGATGCAACTATGACGGTGATGCGATATGGATTACAATTGTCATCTTGAGTATGAAGGCTGTACTTACTTCATGTTATACACATAGACACTCATCACAAATCATAGTCTTACTCTTATCCAGACATCATACACACTCTCACTAATCACATACAATTTCACACACATCAACCTACTCAGATCTACTTAGATTCTTTGCTATTAGGTTGACTGTTTCTTCCCAACGGTAAATGGTGTAGCTGTTGTTGTTAAATCAATGGTTTGATGGTAATTAAATATTTAATTATGTTTATTAGGTCAATGATTCTGATTTGAATGATGTCCTTAATGTGATAATATAATATATTCTATGCTTGAGCATGTGGCTCTCAGCGTTTCATCAATGCAACTGTAACACAACCAGAGAACTGCAATAAGCTGACTGACAGTTGGTCTGGATAAGAGCGTCTGCTAAATCAGGGCTCCCCAACTTTTTCCCCCAAGGGCCCTCTTTATTTTACATTTGAAGACGTCACCCTCTCTAATCAAGGAAAGTCTCGTGACCACCCAGGACACTTTGGAGCCCCACTATGGGGGGAGGAGGAGGGGGGAGGGGGACCCCTAGGTTGGGATCCCCTGTGCTAAATGACCAGAATGTAAATATAGTCTGATAAATAATCATGTTCATCATTCTACCTTTTTGTGTTGTATTTATATTACTCTGCTTCCTCTTCCTCTTCATTAAACTAGGATTAAATCTTGTGTCTTGGAATTTTACTCCCTTTCTGTTGTTTGATATAACTGAATAAATATGATGAAGCCTGTGCAATTATGTATTGTGTGTTGTTGAATATACTCTACATACTATATGTAATTGAAACAGCTTTATGCTTTTTTCTTTTCAATTCACAAGTGAATAACTAACCCATAGAAGGAAGCAAGGGAATAACTGACCCATAGAAGGAAGAAAGGGAATAACTGACCCATATAAGGAAGCTTGTGAATAACTGACCCATAGAAGGAAGCTTGTGAATAACTAACCCATATAAGGAAGCAAGGGAATAACTGACCCATATAAGGAAGCAAGGAAATAACTGACCCATAGAAGGAAGCAAGGGAATAACTGACCCATAGAAGGAAGCTTGTGAATAACTGACCCATATAAGGAAGCAAGGGAATAACTGACCCATATAAGGAAGCAAGGGAATAACTGACCCATATAAGGAAGCAAGGGAATAACTGACCCATAGAAGGAAGCAAGGGAATAACTGACCCATAGAAGGAAGCTTGTGAATAACTGACCCATATAAGGAAGCAAGGGAATAACTGACCCATATAAGGAAGCAAGGGAATAACTGACCCATAGAAGGAAGCTTGTGAATAACTGACCCATATAAGGAAGCAAGGGAATAACTGACCCATATAAGGAAGCAAGGGAATAACTGACCCATATAAGGAAGCAAGGGAATAACTGACCCATATAAGGAAGCAAGGGAATAACTGACCCATATAAGGAAGCAAGGGAATAACTGACCCATAGAAGGAAGCGAGGGAATAACTGACCCATATAAGGAAGCAAGGGAATAACTGACCCATATAAGGAAGCAAGGGAATAACTGACCCATATAAGGAAGCAAGGGAATAACTGACCCATAGAAGGAAGCGAGGGAATAACTGACCCATATAAGGAAGAAAGGGAATAACTGACCCATAGAAGGAAGCAAGGGAATAACTGACCCATATAAGGAAGCAAGGGAATAACTGACCCATATAAGGAAGCAAGGGAATAACTGACCCATATAAGTTAGTATAAAAGGTCAGTTAGAACAACTCAGTACTTTCCTCCTTGACCTAAATGTTTTGATTCTGATGGAGTTATTATTTTATTCAACTCCTCCTTCACATTCAATAACACATGCCTGAGTTTATCACCTTTCAAGGCCGCTGTTGGCATCTCCTTGTGATCTGTGGTATAATTCACATGACTGTATAATGACTGTACAGCATGTCACTGCCAAAACCAACGTAGACAAAGAGGGAGAGTTCTCTCATTCAAACATCTATTTCCATACCTTCCAATAAAATAAAATATAATAAAATACAAAGTATAAGGAACATTTGGCTTTCAAACAAAATAAATGGTAAGTATTTGGAATGAGATCAATTCAACATTAGCAACAGACAATAGAAATAGGACAGCGACTGGAGAGTTCTAATCCCAAGTTTGTCAACCCTCCTCTACTTCTGGATCTGACAAAGAGTCTATCTTGCAGGTGCAGCTAGTGTATGTCCCAAGTCTAGCCTGATGTATCTTTAGGGGATGGTGACCTGAAAAAAAGGGTTAATGTGAGTAGTAGGAAGGTCAGACCTAAAGGGGGAGACCAGGGGATAAAACAAGACCAAGATATGAGGACCAGAGTGGGACTGCTGGGAGAAAACATGACCAGGAGATGAGGACCAGAGAGGGACTGCTGGGAGAAAACATGACCAGGAGGACCAGAGATTGTCTGCAGGAGGACAGCATTGCTGGGGTGGGTTAGAGAGGCAGGGGTCTTACACGGGGTTGAGTCCTGAGGAAGAGAGGTTAAAAGTATGAAGTATAGTTTTATTGGAGAAATGTATACAGGATGTTAGAAGGCCTGGGAGATACACGAAAGGCCAAAGGAGGTCACATGTGCAAAGATATTGCATGTCAACTTGTGACAGGGGACAGTATGTGTCTGTTAGTGAGGGGGGAGTAAAGAGAGATGTCCCTCTGGGCTAGTGGGATGTCAGTGGAGGTCACTTCTACATGGGGGGAACTCAGGGTGAAATCCAGGTCCACTCCAGAGATTGAGTGACACATGACTTTAATGGAAAGGAAAGCAGATTAGTCTGCTCTGACTGCTTTACTGATTCAGCCACACACAGACAGACAGACAGACAGACAGACAGACAGACAGACAGACAGACAGACAGACAGACAGACAGACAGACAGACAGACAGACAGACAGACAGACAGACAGACAGACAGACAGACAGACAGACAGACAGAGGGATGGGAAGAGGGATGGGGAGAGAGAAAGTGAGAGAGGGATGGGGAGGGAGAGGAATGGAGAAAGAGAGGAATGGGTAGAGAGAAAGAGAGAGGGAGAGAGATAGGGATGGGGAGAGAATAAATGGGGTGAATTTAAGTGTGCTCTCTCTAATTCTCGCTTTCTCTCTTTCTTTCTCTCTCTCGGAGGACCTGAGCCCTAGGACCATGCCTCAGGACTACCTGACATGATGACTCCTTGCTGTCCCCAGTCCACCTGGCCGTGCTGCTGCTCCAGTTTCAACTGACCTGAGCCCTAGGACCATGCCTCAGGACTACCTGACATGATGACTCCTTGCTGTCCCCAGTCCACCTGGCCGTGCTGCTGCTCCAGTTTCAACTGTTCTGCCTTATTATTATTATTGGACCATGCTGGTCATTTATGAACTTTTGAACATCTTGGCCATGTTCTGTTATAATCTCCACCCAGCACAACCAGAAGAGGACTGGCCACCCCACATAGCCTGGTTCCTCTCTAGGTTTCTTCCTAGGTTTTGGCCTTTCTAGGGAGTTTTTCCTAGCCACCGTGCTTCTACACCTGCATTGCTTGCTGTTTGGGGTTTTAGGCTGGGTTTCTATACAGCACTTTGAGATATCAGCTGATGTACGAAGGGCCATATAAATAAATTTGATTTGATTTGATTTGACTTGAGAGGGACGGTGACGTTAACATGTGAATAGCATTTCAGCACCTTGGAGAGGGAAGGAGTAGTTTGTCAAACAAAAATATCTGATTTCGCACGAGGACGGAGAGATAGAGTGAGCGTAGGGGTTGACCCCCTAACTTCAGGTTTATGGTGTTCAGACATAGAACCAATCTCTGTTTATCATTCAGCAGAGGCTCTCTCCCATTGGAGAAGAGCACACAATAGATACAATATTTTGATGGAAGCAGAAAACGCACTGAAGGGCATGTTGGGAGAATGGGCTCATTGTTGAAACACACACACACACACACACACACACACACACACACACACACACACACACACACACACACACACACACACACACATACACACACACACACACACGCATGCTCACACACACACATGTTGTTGACACCCAAGTGTGTCTGTCCAATTCAATCAGTGATAAAAATAAGTTAATCAGTGACCTCAGCCATATACTGTCACATGAGTGTTTGTCAGTGACTTGTGATGTCACTGAGTATCATTGCTGAGCCAGTCATCATTGTCATTTCCTGCATTCAGTTAGTGTGTTTTAATGTGTGTGCCTTGAGCGGTGAGTGCTTCGCTGTGCCTCGAGTGGTATGTTTCTATGTGTGTGTGTGTGTGTGTGTGTGTGTGTGTGTGTGTGTGTGTGTGTGTATGTGTGTGTGTGTGTGTGTGTGTGTGTGTGTGTGTGTGTGTGTGTGTGTGTGTGTGTGTGTGTGTGTGTGTGTGTGTGTGTGTGTGTGTGTGTGTGTGTGTGTGTGTATGTGTGTGTGTGTGTGTGTGTGTGTGTGTGTGTGTGTGTGTGTGTGTGTGTGTGTGTGTGTGTGTGTGTGTGTGTGCGTGCGTGCATGTGTGTATGTGTAAGTGTATGTGTGTATGTCAGATGTAGAGTTGAAATGTATTACATTTTGAGTTTGCATCGCAATATTGCATCTTATAAACATCACAGAAGATGGAAATATAACCAAACGGTTTGACATAGAAACACTGGATCTTAGTCTTTAAAAAAAATATATAATCTTGACTAATATTAATAACATTTCACCCATGAGGCCACTAGGTAATTTGACTGCAGGAAAGGGCTATAAGCTTACAAACAGTGTTGCTCAATTATTGTATTGTTTTTTTATAACAATTGCAAATGTTAAACCTTTACTGTAATTTATTAAAAAATGCATTAAATCAACATCAACAAATAATATTTGCATATGTTGTAGCTTAGACTCTATTTAACATCTGAGGTGTTGGTGTTGTGCCAGCTATCGGTTGAGATAGAGCATTCTGTTGGATACAGTGTGGTTGTAACTTCAGTCATAGAAATTGAATTAATAGAACAGACCTATCCCTTTAGACCACTGCTGGTACACCATTGACATTTAAGTTTAATTTGAAATGTTAACTTTTAATTACTACCACAAAGATGACATCCGGTCCACCCACCGTTGAATGTCAACTTAAATGGTCATGTCTATTCTATTATCTATATTTCTAGGATTTCAATAGGTTTCCTATGGAGAATTGACAGCATAAAAAAAACCAACAGATATTCCCATTCAAGTCAGCATTCTGATGTGTGGTCCTCCAACCATCTTTGTGGTACCTTTTGAAAGCTGAAATGTTAATTTAAATCCCATTTTAGTCCATTTATCATCCGCAACATGACATCCACCCTGTATTCAAGAGCATGGTGTGTCTCAACTGATGGTGGGAACAACACAAACCCCTTAGATTATGTAAAATAGGGTCTAAGCTACAGCATATGCAAATATGAAACAAATCAGAGAATATGTGTTCAGTTAATTAAGGTTTAAGGTTAAAAAAAAAGACATACAGTGCCTTCAGAAAGTACCCCTTGACTTATTCCACATTTTGTTGTGTTACAGCCTGAATTCAAAATGCATTAAATCTATTATTTTTCTCACCCATCTACATTCATGACTAAATTAAAACCTTTTTAGAAATGTTTGCAAATGTATTGGACATTAGATACAGAAATATCTTGTTTAGACAAGCTCTGTCAAATTGGTTGTTAATTATTGCTAGACAACCATTTTCAGGACTTGCCATAGATTTTTAAGTAGATTTAAGATAAAACTGTAACCCTGCCAATCAGGAACATTCACTCTATTCTTGGTAAGCAACCTCAGTGTAGATTTGGCCTTGTGTTTTGGGTTATTGTCCTGCTGAAAGGTGAATTCGTCTCCCAGTGTCTGGTAGAAAGCAGAGCGGGTTTTCCTCTAGTATTTTCCCTGTGCTTAGCTCCGTTCTGTTTATTTTTTATCTTGAAAAACTGCCCAGTGCTTAACGATTACAAGCATAACCATAACATGATGCAGACACCACAAATGTGAGGAGTGGTACTAAGTAATGTGTTGTATTGGATTTGCGCTAAACATAACACTTTGTATTCAGGACAAAAAGTAATTTGCTTTACCAGATTTTTTGCAATATGACTTTAGTGTCTTGTTGCAAACAGGATGAATGTTTTGGAATATTTTTTTTCTGAACAGGCTTCCTTCTTTTCACTCTGTCGATTAGGTTAGTAATGTGGAGCAACTACAATGTTGTTGATCCATCCTCAGTTTTCTCCTATCACAGCCATTAAACTCTGTAATTGTTGTAAAGTAACCATTGGCCTCATGGTGAAGTCTCTGAGCTTTGTGGTTGTATCTGTGTTTGAAATTCACTGCTCAACTGAGGGACCTTACAGATAAATGTATGTGTGGGGTACAGAGATGAGGGACCTTACAGTATGTGTGGGGTACAGAGATGAGTTAGTCATAAAACAATCATGTTAAACACACAAACAGTGAGTCCATGCAACTTTATTATCTGATGTTAAACACATTTTGACTCCTGAACTATTTCAGAACAAAGGGGTTGAATAGTTATTGACTCAAGACATTTCAGTTTTCCATTTTTAATGAATTTAATGAATTAATGAATTAAAAACAAAATTCCACTTTGACATTATGGTATCTGAATACTTTCCGAATGCACTGTATAGTATAGGCCCCTCAAACTCAACTCTAAACCTCCAAGCCAGTTCCTCTAATCAGGGACTGATTTATACCTGGGACACCAGGTTCCCCTCTAATAAGGGACTGATTTATACCTTGGGACACCAGGTTCCCCTCTAATCAGGGACTGATTTAGACCTGGGACACCAGGTTCCCCTCTAATCAGGGACTGATTTAGACCTGGGACACCAGGTTCCCCTCTAATCAGGGACTGATTTAGACCTGGGACACCAGGTTCCCCTCTAATCAGGGACTGATTTAGACCTGGGACACCAGGTTCCCCTCTAATAATGGACTGATTTAGACCTGGGACACCAGGTTCCCCTCTAATCAGGGACTGATTTAGACCTGGGACATCTTGTGTGCAATTAATGATCAGGTAGAACAGAAAACCAGCAGGCTGTGGACATCGTAGGGTAAAAGTTGAGTACCTCTGCTCTAAGGGGTTGAATGACCGACACTCCCACAGGTCAATCTGATCATGTCCCCACACCACTGGAGGGCTGAAGGTGAGGTGCATGCACAGCCAGGGGCCGGGAGGGAGAGACGGGCCAGAACAGGACTCCTAAATGACTCGCATTAATTCACATTTCACCAGCTCTAATCCTGCAAAAATTACACTCTGTGTGTGTGTCAACAATGTGTGTCTGTGTGTGTGTCAACAATGTGTGTGTCTGTGTGTGTGTCAACAATGTGTGTGCGTGTCAACAATGTGTGTGCGTGTCAACAATGTGTGTGTGTGTCAACAATGTGTGTGCGTGTCAACAATGTGTGTGTCTGTGTGTGTGTCAACAATGTGTGTGCGTGTCAACAATGTGTGCGTGTGTCAACAATGTGTGTGTGTGTCAACAATGTGTGTGCGTGTCAACAATGTGTGTGTCTGTGTGTGTGTGAACAATGTGTGTGCGTGTCAACAATGTGTATGTGTGTCAACAATGTGTGTGTGGGTCAACAATGTGTGTGCGTGTCAACAATGTGTGTGTCTGTGTGTGTGTCAACAATGTGTGTGCGTGTCAACAATGTGTGCGTGTGTCAACAATGTGTGCGTGTGTCAACAATGTGTGTGCGTGTCAACAATGTGTGTGCGTGTCAACAATGTGTATGTGTGTCAACAATGTGTGTGCGTGTCAACAATGTGTGTGTCTGTGTGTGTGTCAACAATGTGTGTGCGTGTGTCAACAATGTGTGTGCGTGTCAACAATGTGTATGTGTGTCAACAATGTGTGTGTGGGTCAACAATGTGTGTGCGTGTCAACAATGTGTGTTCTTCTTTAGATTTTGCACCAGTTATTTTCTAAGTCATTGATCCACATTGAACAGAGACCTTACTTCTACCCTCCAGCATCAATATGTCCCCTCTTCGTTTATTGTTTTACACTGTATGTCAGGGACCATCCAATTCCACATCCAGTCCCAAGACACTGACCAACAAATAACTTTTCAAATACTATTTGTTTTCCTGTAATCTATTTAGCTTCACCTTGTATGAACTTCTACCATCTATGAGTTTTAACAGAGAGGACATGAGTAGACGGTAGCGGTGCGTGGGTAAAATCACTGGGGAAGCCAGAAAAAAAGGCATATTAGAACCGTTGTGCTGTGATGATAGTGTTGTTTGCTCTATAATCTGTTAATTCATATGCCTTGACAATGTGATATAAGGGCCTAAAGGTTTGAGACAGTAAGAAGACACAGTGGCAGAATAAATTCAACCACATCTTTGTTTTATCACAACTCCGGAGAGCCTCTGTCTGGTAAAGTCCTCAAAGCATATTGCATGTGACAGACATTTACATGACCTGTAGGTCAAGCAAGTTCATGTTTCCCACATCTTTGGGCTACTAAACAACTATGTGTTGTTTACAGGAAGTTACTTCAAGTCACAAAGAAAACAGGAACTGCCTCCACTATCCAGCACTATTTCAACTTCAACATTTCAACATCATCAAATCACCTCTGATTGGTCTAATACAGTGACAACTAAAAGACACCAAAAACAATTTAGTCCAATTAACATAAGCTGAAGATGTTGTTGCTGTCCATGCTTCTGATTTGTGTGTGTGTGTGTGCGTGCAAGTAGAAAAACATGTTTCCTCACCCTACCTGTAGAGAAACGCCAAAGCCATCCTCCTCTCCTTCGTGTTGACGTAACAGTCACTCTGTCATATTGTACACATTTGTAATACTATGCTTTGCTTTATCTAGTGAAGACTTATAGATGACCTGGAGCCAGTGGGTTTGGCGACAAATATGTAGCAAGGGCCAGCCAACGAGGCCAAACAGGTCACAGTGATGGGTAGTATACGGGGCATTGGTGACAAAACGGATGGCACTGTGATAGACTACATCCAATTTGCTGAGTAGAGTGTTGGAGGTTATATTATTAATGACATCGCCAAGTCAAGGATCGGTAGGACAGTACGTTTTACGAGGGTATGTTTGGCAGCATGAGTGAAGGAGGCTTTCTTAGGAATCCAATTCTAGATTTAATTTTGGATTGGAGATGCTGATCTTGAATAAGCTTACGTATCGGCCTCACGGCCTTCGTCAGAGCTTTCCTTTTTCTTTCAACTTGTTCAACTGTTACCGTGCACCTGCAAAAAAGACGTGCGAGTGCCTTTTGAATTTTGAATTGAAGATGCTGAATGTGAGTCTGGAAGGAGAATTTACTGTCTAACCAGACACCTATTTGTAGTTGTCCACGTATTCTAAGTCAGAAGCGTCCAGAGTAGTGATGTTAGGCGGGCGGGTGGGTGCGGGCAGCAATCAGTTGAAGACCATGCATTTAGTTTTAATAGCATTTAAGAGCCGTTGGAGGCCACGGAAGGAGTGTTGTATCGCATTGAAGCTCGTTTGGAGGTTTGTAAACACAGTGTCCAATGAAGGGCCAGATTTATACAGAATGGTGTCGTCTGCGTAGAGGTGGATCAGAGAATCACCAGCAGAAAGAGGGAAATCATTGATATATACAGAGAAAGGAGTCGGCCCGAGAATTGAACCCTTTGGCACCCCCATAGAGACTTTCAGACGTCCGGACAACAGGCCCTCCGATTTGACACACTGAACTATATCTGAAGACCTAGTTAGTGAACCAGGCGAGGCAGTCATTTGAGAAACCAAGGCTACTGAGTCTGCCGATAAGAATGCGGTGATTGACAAAGTCGAAAGCCTTGGCCAGGTCGATGAAGACGCCTGCACAGTACTGTCTTTTATCGATGGCGGTTATGACATCATTTAGGACCTTGAGCGTGGCTGAGGTGCACCAATGATCAGCTCGGAAACCAGATTGCATAGTGGAGAAGGTATGGTGGGATTCGAAATCGTCAGTGATCTGTTTGTTAACTTGGCTTTCAAAGACTTTAGAAAGGCAGGGCAGGTTGGATATACAATTGAAGTCAGAAGTTTACATACACCTTAGCCAAATATATTTAAACTCAGTTTTTCACAATTCCTGACATTTAATCCTAGTAATAATTCCCTGTTTTAGGTCAATTAGGATCACCACTTTATTTTAAGAATGTGAAATGTCAGAATAATAGTAGGGAGAAGGATTTATTTCAGCTTTTATTTCTTTCATCACATTCCCAGTGGGTCAGAAGTTTACATACCCTCAATTAGTATTTGGTAGCATTGCCATTAAATGGTTTAACTTTGGTCAAATGTTTTGGGTGTTGCTTCAATATATGCACATAATTGTCCTCCCTCATGAAGCCATCTATTTTGTAAAGTCCACCAGTACCTCCTGCAGCAGAGCACCCCCACAGCATGATATTGCCACCCATTTTTTTCACGGTTGGGATGGTGTTCTTCGGCTTGCAAGTCTCCCCCTTTTTCCTCCAAACATAACGATGGTCATTATGGCCAAACCATTCTATTTTTGTTTCATCAGACCAGAGGATATTTTTCCAAAAAGTATGATCTTTGTCCTCATGTGCAGTTGCAAACCGTAGTCTGGCCTTTTTATGGTGGTTTTAGAGCAGTGACTTCTTCCTTGCTGAGCGGCCTGTCAGGTTATGTCGATATAGGACTCGTTTTACTGTGGATATAGAAACTTTTGTCCCTGTTTCCTCCAGCATCTTCACAAGGTCCTTTGCTGTTGTCCTGGGATTGAATTTTACATTTCGCACTAAAGTACGTTCATCTCTAGGAGACAGAACGCGTCTCCTTCCTGAGCGGTATGACGGCTGCGTGGTCCCATGGTGTTTATACTTGCGTACTATTGTTTGTACAGATGAGCGTGGTACCTTCAGGAATTTGGAAATTGCTCCCAAGGATGAACCAGACTTGTGGAGGACTACCATTTGTTTCGGAGGTCTTGGCTGATTTCGTTTGATTTTCCCATGATGTTAAGCATAAGGCACTGAGTTTAAAGGAATGCCTTGAAATACATCCACAGGTACAAGTGAAATAATCTGTCTGTAAACAATTGTTGGAAAAATGACTTGTGTCATGCACAAAGTAGATGTCCTAACCGACTTGCCAAAACTATAGTTTGTTAATAAGATATTTGTGGAGTGGTTGAAAAACAAGTTTTAATGACTCCGACCTAAGTGTATGTAAACTAGTTTTAATGACTCCGACCTAAGTGTATGTAAACTAGTTTTAATGACTCCAACCTAAGTGTATGTAAACTAGTTTTAATGACTCCATCTAAGTGTATGTAAACTAGTTTTAATGACTCCATCTAAGTGTATGTAAACTAGTTTTAATGACTCCGACCTAAGTGTATGTAAACTAGTTTTAATGACTCCAACCTCAGTGTATATAAACTCGTTTTAATGACTCCATCTAAGTGTATGTAAACTAGTTTTAATGACTCCACCCTCAGTGTATGTAAACTAGTTTTAATGACTCCATTTAAGTGTATGTAAACTAGTTTTAATGACTCCAACCTCAGTGTATATAAACTAGTTTTAATGACTCCATCTTAGTGTATGAAAACTAGTTTTAATGACTCCAACCTCAGTGTATGTAAACTAGTTTTAATAACTCCATCTTAGTGTATGAAAACTAGTTTTAATGTCTCCAACCTCAGTGTATGTAAACTAGTTTTAATGACTCCATCTTAGTGTATGAAAACTAGTTTTAATGACTCCAACCTCAGTGTATGTAAACTAGTTTTAATGACTCCAACCTCAGTGTATATAAACTAGTTTTAATGACTCCGACCTAAGTGAATGTAAACCTCCAACTTCAACGGTAGGTCTATAACAGTTTAGGTCTATAGTGTCTCACCCTTTGAAGAGGGGGATGACCGCGGCAGCTTTCCAATCTTTAGGGATGTCAGACGATATGAAAGAGAGTTTGAACAGGCTAATCATAGGTGTCTCAACAATTTCAGCGGTTAATATTAGAAAGAGAGGATCTAGATTGCCTAGCCCAGCTGCGAGGGGTGCAGAGCTGTTGGCTGGGGTAGGGGTAGCCAGGTGGAAAGCATGGCCAGCCATAGCAAAATGAAACCAGTGAAGTAGAGAGAAGGAATCTAAGGACCTGAGAGAGAGAGAGAGAGATAGAGAGAGAGAGAGAGAGAGAGAGAGAGAGAGAGAAAAAGCGCGCGCGAGAGAGAAATTAAACTAAACTCTGTGTTATACTCTGTGTCCAAGTCACTCTACAGGTAAACAACACAATGTAACACTGTTTTGTAACACTGTTCTGTAACACTGTTCTGTAACCCTGTTCTGTAACACTGTTCTGTCCAAGTCACTCTAAAGGTATAGAACACACCGTAACACTGTTATGTAACACTGTTCTGTAACACTGTTCTGTCCTTGACACTATATATAAATATATATATACAACACACTGTAAAACTGTTCTGTAACACTGTTTTGTAACACTATTCTGTAACACTTTTCTGTCACTCTAAAGGTATAGAACACACTGTAACACTGTTCTGTAACACTGTTCTGTCCAAGTCACTCTAAAAATATACAACACACTGTAACACTGTACTGTCCATGTCACTCTAAAAATATACAACACACTGTAATACTGTTCTGTCCAAGTCACTCTAAAAATATACAACACACTGTAATACTGTACTGTCCATGTCACTCTAAAAATATACAACACACTGTAACACTGTTCTGTAACACTGTTCTGTCTAAGTCACTCTAAAGGTATAGAACACACTGTAACACTGTTCTGTAACACTGTACTGTCCATGTCGCTATCTAAAAATATACAACACACTGTAACACTGTTCTGTAACATTGTTCTGTCTAAGTCACTCTAAAGGTATAGAACACACTGTAACACTGTTCTGTAACACTGTACTGTCCATGTCACTCTAAAAATATACAACACACCATAACACTGTTCTGTAACACTGTTCTGTAATACTGTTCTTTAACACTGTTCTGTAACACTGTTCTGTCCATGTCACTCTACAGGTAAACAACACACTGTAACACTGTTCTGTAACACTGTTCTGCAACACTGTTCTGCAAAACTGTTCTGTAACACTGTTCTGTAACACTGTTCTGTAACACTGTTCTGTAACACTGTTTTGTAACACTGTTCTGTCCAAGTCACTCTAAAGGTATAGAACACACTGTAACACTGTTTTGTAACACTGTACTGTCCATGTCGCTCTCTAAAAGTATACAACACACTGTAACACTGTTCTGTCCAAGTCACTCTAAAGATATAGAACACACTGTAACACTGTTCTGTAATACTGTACTGTCCAAATCACTCTAAAGGTATAGAACACACTGTAACACTGTTGTGTAACACTGTACTGTCCATGTCGCTCTCTAAAAATATACAACACACTGTAATACTGTTCTGTACAAGTCACTCTAAAGGTATAGAACACACTGTAACACTGTTCTGTAACACTGTACTGTCCATGTCGCTCTCTAAAAATATACAACACACTGTAACACTGTTCTGTAACATTGTTCTGTCTAAGTCACTCTAAAGGTATAGAACACACTGTAACACTGTTCTGTAACACTGTACTGTCCATGTCACTCTAAAAATATACAACACACTGTAACACTGTTCTGTAACACTGTTCTGTAATACTGTTCTGTAACACTGTTCTGTAACACTGTTCGGTCCATGTCACTCTACAGGTAAACAACACACTGTAACACTGTTCTTTAACACTGTCCTGCAAAACTGTTCTGTAACACTGTTCTGTAACACTGTTCTGTAACACTGTTCTGTAACACTGTTCTGTCCAAGTCACTCTAAAGGTATAGAACACACTGTAACACTGTTTTGTAACACTGTACTGTAACACTGTTCTGTAACACTGTTCTGTCTAAGTCACTCTAAAGGTATAGAACACACTGTAACACTGTTTTGTAACACTGTTCTGTAACACTGTTCTGTAACACTGTTCTGTCCAAGTCACTCTAAAGGTATAGAACACACTGTAACACTGTTATGTAACACTGTTCTGTAACACTGTTTTGTAACACTGTACTGTAACACTGTTCTGTAACACTGTTCTGTCTAAGTCACTCTAAAGGTATAGAACACACTGTAACACTGTTCTGTCTAAGTCACTCTAAAGATATAGAACACACTGTAACACTGTTTTGTAACACTGTACTGTCCATGTCGCTCTCTAAAAGTATACAACACACTGTAACACTGTTCTGTATCACTGTTCTGTAACACTGTTCTGTAACACTGTACTGTCCATGTCACTCTCTAAAAATATACAACACACTGTAACATTGTTCTGTATCACTGTTCTGTAACACTGTTCTGTAACACTGTTCTGCAACACTGTTCTGCAACACTGTTCTGTCCTTGTCACTATATATAAATATATATATACAACACACTGTAAAACTGTTCTGTAACACTCTTCTGTAGCACTGTTCTGTCCATGTCACTCTACAGGTATAGAACACACTGTAACACTGTTCTGCAACACTGCTCTGTCCATATCACTCTACAGGTATAGAACACACTGTAACACTGTTCTGTCCATGTCACTCTACAGGTAAACAACACACTGTAACACTGTTCTGCAACACTGTTCTGACCATGTCACTCTACAGGTAAACAACACACTGTAACACTGTTCTGCAACACTGTTCTGTCCATATCACTCTACAGGTATAGAACACACTGTAACACTGTTCTGCAACACTGCTCTGTCCATATCACTCTACAGGTATAGAACACACTGTAACACTGTTCTGCAACACTGTTCTGTCCATGTCACTCTACAGGTAAACAACACACTGTAACACTGTTCTGCAACACTGTTCTGACCATGTCACTCTACAGGTAAACAACACACTGTAACACTGTTCTGCAACACTGTTCTGTCCATATCACTCTACAGGTATAGAACACACTGTAACACTGTTCTGCAACACTGTTCTGTCCATGTCACTCTACAGGTAAACAACACACTGTAACACTGTTCTGCAACACTGTTCTGTCCATATCACTCTACAGGTATTTATTTTTTCTTATTTTTATTTTAAATGAAGTCCTATGTGGGAACAGTGGGTTAACTGCCTTGTTCAGGGGCAATTTTACCTTTTCAGCTTTGGGATTCGATCCAGCAACCTTTCGGTGACTGGCCCAATGCTCCAAGCACTAGGCTACCTGCCACCCCAGTATACAAACACCGTAACACTGTTCTGTAACACCGTTCTGTGTGTAACTACTCTGAATACAGTATAATATCTAACTATTGACTGGGTGTAACTACTCTGAATACAGTCTAATATCTAACTATTGATTGGGTGTAACTACTCTGAATACAGTCTAATATCTAACTATTGACTGGGTGTAACTACTCTGAATACAGTCTAATATCTAACTATTGACTGGGTGTAACTACTCTGAATACAGTCTAATATCTAACTATTGACTGGGTGTAACTACTCTGAATACAGTCTAATATCTAACTATTGACTGGGTGTAACTACTCTGAATACAGTCTAATATCTAACTATTGACTGGGTGTAACTACTCTGAATACAGTCTAATATCTAACTATTGACTGGGTGTAACTCCTGCTTTTCCCTCACAACAGCCTAAATATAGCGTCAGAGGGGCATGGACTCTGCAAGGTGTCGAAATAGTTCCACAGGGATGCTGGTCCATGTTAACTCCAATGCTTCCCACAGGTGTGTGAAGTTCCCTGGATGTCCTTTTGATGGTGGTGTTTAGTATTGGGGCGGCAGGGTAGCCTAGTGGTTAGAGTGTTGGACCAGGAACCGGAAGGTTGCAAGTTCAAAACTCCCGATCTAGGCAAGCCTGTCGTTCTGCCCCTGAACAGGCAGTTAACCCACTGTTCCTAGGCCGTCATTGAAAATAAGAATTTGTTCTTAACTGACTTGCCTAGTTAAATAAAGGTAAAAAACATTGTAAATATTATCGTGGTTTGTGTACTCAGTGTTCAGTATAGTGGGTCTCTGTCTTCTACTTTCTCGCTGAGTACTAGTGGGTGTCTTTTATTTATTTTTTATTTTATTTTATATTGCCCCCTTTTTTCCCCAATTTCGTGGTATCCAATTGTTAGTAGTTACTATCTTGTCTCATCGCTACAATTCCCATACCGGCTCGGTAGAGACGAAGGTCGAAAGTAATGCGTCCCCCGAAACACAAACGAGTGGGTGTCTTTTTGTGTCCAATTGTGTCTGTGCTCGTGTGTGTGTGTGTGTGTGTGTGTGTGTGTGTGTGTGTGTGTGTGTGTGTGTGTGTGTGTGTGTGTGAACCTGGCAGTATTGGTGTTTATCTCTGTGTATCTCGTCTCTTGCCCTCTTCTCAATTCCGTGTCTCTCTTTGTTCATTTCGGACAGATCATTCTTAAAGCCTTAAATTACTTCTGTCTGTGTGTGTTTAATGACAACTCCTGCCAAACAACATGCTAATGAGACAACCTTTCACCTATGGCATTTACCACCTGGTATCGACCGGCTGCACACACACACACACACACACACACACACACACACACACACACACACACACACACACACACACACACACACACACACCTCAATTAATTCTAGTACTTACCTTGTTTGTGTGTGTGTGTGTTTGTGATTGTTAGGGAATGTACTTATGCATTTGTTTGAGTGTGTGCGTGAATATTCAGGCTCAGTGTGTGTGTGTGTGTGTGTGTGTGCACCTACTTGTGCTTTTGTTTCTGTCACAAAGTGTCAGTTCGGAAATTGCTTTCTTTCCTTTAGGCTAACAGAGATGACAGGCCCTCTATTGGAAGTGTAAACATGACTTTGGTCACTCCCTAACAACCGCACGCGCCACTCCCTAACAACCGCACACGTCACTCCCTAACAACCACACGCGCCACTCCCTAACAACCGCACGCGCCACTCCCTGACAACCGCACGCGCCACTCCCTAACAACCGCACGCGCCACTCCTTAACAACCGCACGCGCCACTCCCTAACAACCGCACGCGTCACTCCCTAACAACCGCACGTGCCACTCCCTAACAACCGCACGCGCCACTCCCTAACAACTGCACGCGCCACTCCCTAACAACCGCACGCGTCACTCCCTAACAACCGCACGCGTCACTCCCTAACAACCGCACGCGCCACTCCCTAACAACCGCACGCGCCACTCCCTAACAACCGCACGCGCCACTCCCTAACAACCGCACGCGCCACTCCCTAACAACTGCACGCGCCACTCCCTAACAACCGCACGCGCCACTCCCTAACAACTGCACGCGCCACTCCCTAACAACCGCACGCGCCACTCCTTAACAACCGCACGCGTCACTCCCTAACAACCGCACGCGCCACTCCCTAACAACCGCACGCGCCACTCCCTAACAACCGCACGCGCCACTCCCTAACAACCGCACGCGTCACTCCCTAACAACCGCACGCGCCACTCCCTAACAACTGCACGCATGCACACAGGCACGGACACACACACACGCTTTGACAGAGAAGTCCAAAACCTTTTGATCAAATCAAATGAACATGTCAAAATAGCACTGCGAGACCAAGTCACATTCCTCCTGTTATTGAACAATTGAACCATGATACGGTGATACTACTGAATGGGCTAGATGAGGAGATCTTAGGAGATCAATTGAGGCCCTTAGTATTTCTCTCTCTCTCTTCTTCTCTCTCTCTTTCTCTCTCTATCTCTCTCTCTATTCATTTTTAATTTAAGGGCTTTATTAGCATGGGCATCGACAATAAAAATGTACGGTAAACATTACACTTACAAAATATCCCTCCTCTCTCTCTCTCTCTCTCTCTCTCTCTCTCTCTCTCTCCCTCTCCCTCTCCCTCTCCCTCTCCCTCTCTTTCTCCCTCTCTTTCTCTCTCAATTGAATTTTAATTTAAGGACTTTATTAGCATGGGAAACTTATGCAAGTGAAATCGACAATAAACAATGAAAATGTACTGTAAACATTACACATACAAAAGTTCCCTCCTCTCTCTCTCTAAATCTCTATCTTTATTTTCACTCTTTCTATTCCCTACTTACTACACCAGGGATTTTAAACAGTAGCTATGAAACAAAGGACATCTTTGCCGCTGCGGGGCTATCACCCATTACAAAAACATCTGGGGAAAGATGCATAGAAATGGGGGACAGCATGTTTAAGTGTGCGCGTTTATGTGTGTGTGTTTATTTAAGTGTGTGTGTTTAAGTGTATGCATTTGTGTGTGTTTGTTAATGCATGCCTGTGTGTGTTTTTGTTGATGCATGCCCGTGTGTGTGTTTGTTGATGCCTGCCTGTATGTGTGTGAGTGTGTGTTTGTTGATGCCTGCCTGTATGTGTGTGTGTGTGTGTGTGTTTGTTGATGCCTGCCAGTATGTGTGTGTGTGTGTGTGTGTGTGTGTGTGTGTTAGGGTTAGGGTTAGTGTGTGTGTGTGTGTGTATGTGTGTGTGTGTGTGTGTGTGTGTGTGTGTGTATGTGTGTGTGTGTGTGTGTCTCAAGTACTATATATTGCTTGTCTTGGCATGCATCAGATCTTCTCTAAGCCTCTGCTGAGGAGAAGGAGGAGAGAGAGGAGGAGAGAGAGAGAGAGAGGAGAGAGAGGAGGAGAGAGAGGAGGAGAGTGGATAAAGAGAAGAGTGTGGCACTGAAAGCAGAGAGACTCAGAGAGAGAGAGAGAGAGAGAGAGAGAGGGAGAGAGATATGAGTCGAGAGAGACAGAGAGACAGAGAGAGAGAGAGAGAGACAGAGAGAGACAGACAGACAGTAGATGGCAGTGGTGCATCATTCATGTAGATGATCTGAACATTTTTAGAGAGAGAGGGATATACTATAATCCAGAATGGCTAACATAGTGCACTCTGCCTGTGTGTTAATATGTACAGTACCAGTGTAGAATAACAGACATCAAAACTATGAAAAAACATACGGAATCATAGAGTATGCAAAAAATGTTTTATAATACAGTATAGTTTGATTTTAGATTCCTTAAAGTAGCCACATTCTTCTCACCAGCTTCACCTGGAATGCTTTTTCCAACAGTCTTGAAGGAGTTCCCACATATGCTGAGGACTTGTTGGATGCTTTTTCTTCACTCTGCGGTCCAACTCATCCCAAACCATCTCAATTGTAACTACGTTTTCCCAGGCTGTGTCACCAGCTAAACCTGAAATGCTTTTTCAACCACCTTGAAGGAGTTCCCACATATGCTGAGCACTTGTTTGCTGCTTTTCCTTCACACTGCGGTCCAACTCATCCCAAACCATCTCATTTGGGTTGAGGTCAGGTGATTGTGGAGGCCAGGTCATCTGATGCAGCACGCCATCACTCTCCTTCTTGGTCCAATAGCCCTTAAACAGCCTGGAGGTTCACCTACTCCCACAAAGACACGGCGGTTGGATCCAAAAATCCAAAATGTTGACTTGTCATACCATTGGACAGATTTCCATCAGTCTAATGTCCGTTGCTCATGTTTCTTGGCCCAAGCAAGTCTTTTCTTCTTATTGGTGTCCTTTAGTTGAGGTTTCTTTGCAGCAATTCAATCATAAAGGCCTGATTCACGCAGTCCCCTCTGAACAGTTGAGGTTGAGATGTGTCTATTACTTGAACTCTGTGAAGCATTAATTTGGGCTGCAATCGGAGGTACTAACTCTAATGAACTTATCCCCTGCAGCAGAGGTAACTCTGGGTGTTCCATTCAGTTGTGGTCCTCATGAGAGCCAGTTTCATCATAGCTCCTGATGGTTTTTGCGACTGCACTTGAAGAAACTTTCAAAGTTCTTTAAATGTTCTGCATTGACTGACCTTCATGTCTTAAAGTAATTTTGGACTGTTTTTTCTCTTTGCATTTTTTTGATTTTCTTGCCATAATATGGACTTGGTCTTTTACCAAATAGGGTTATCTTCTGTATACCAACCCTACCTTGTCACAACACAACTGATTGGCTCAAACGCATTAAGAAGTAAAGAAATTCCACAAATGTACTTTTAACAAGGCACACCTGGTTCCAGGTAGAACCCTTTTTATTTCCAGGTAGAACCCTTGAGGGTTCCAAATGGAGAACCCTCTGTGGAAAGGATTCTACATTGAACCCCAAAAGGTTCTAGCTGGAACCTCAGAGGGTTCTTCAAAATGTTATCCCATGGAGACAGCCGAAGAAACCTTTTAGGTTCTAGATAGCACCTTTTGTTCTGTGAGCGTACCTGATACTCTTTTAGATTACACACAGTGTGTGATGAACGGATTGGACCCACAAATGTTTATGAAATCATAGCTAACCATAAGCTGGCCTATCAACCGTACCATAACAATACAAATTGAAAACTGCATATTAAAAACATAGAAAACTACCTATTGGGTGCTGCATCAACACAAAATGCATGCAGCTTACCAGTGATCTGCTTTTCAACTGCACGGAATGATAATGTTGGTGATCTGAACGATTATGTCTATGAACTGAACGATAATGTCTGTGAGCTGAATGATACATGTATAAATGCACTACCTAACACAAATTAATAACACACACGTACGCACACACACACACACACACACACACACACACACACACACACACACACACACACACACACACACACACACACACACACACACACACACACACACACACACACACACACACACACAAACACAAACACACACACACACACACACACACACACACACACTAGTCTATGTTCTGTAATTGTATTTTCTGGTTTCTGTGAGGTTAGGTACCCGTCTTTCTTCATAATAGCTGTGGAGAGGGGCATCTCTTACCCTCCTTTCATTTATTACTTTAGTCATTTTTTTATTCATTCACTTTATTATTTATTTCTGGCTTTGGCCCTGCAATGCAGAGGCTGCAAAATCTACTCAACCCATTGCAACCTCTTGATCTCCCCCTCTCCCTATCTCTCCCCATCTTTATCTTTCTCTATAGCTCTCTCCCCCTCTCCCTATCTCTCTCTATATTTCTCTATAGCTCTCTCACCCTCTCCCAATCTCTCTCTATCTTTCTCTATAGCTCTCTCACCCTCTCCCTCTCCCTCTCTCTCTCTCTCTCTCTCTCTCTCTCTCTCTCTCCCCCTCTCTCTCTCTCTCTCTCTCCCCCTCCCTCTCTCTCTCTCTCTCTCTCTCTCTCTCTCTCTAATGCATGTTGTCTTCTCTCCCTCTCTTCATCTGTTACCTCTTTCTACCTGTTTTCCCTGTTCTTTTGCCCTTCTTTCCCCTGTATTTCAGTTCTCAAACCCCCACAGTATTCCTCTCCTCTCCTCTCCTCTCCTCTCCTCTCCTCTCCTCTCCTCTCCTCTCCTCTCCTCTCCTCTCCTCTCCTCTCCTCTCCTCTCCTCTCCTCTCTTCTCCTGACTCAGTACAGTATCTCTGCCACCCACAGATCCCTGCCAGCGTCCCCAAAACCTCCTCCTTAAATTAAACTCAGGGGATATGTGTGTGTGTATTTATTTTTAATGTGTGTGTGTGTGTATGTGGGTGAATGTGGGAGGTGTGTGTGCGTTCATCTGCGTGCGTGTATGTGGGAAGTGTTTATGTTTCTATTTCTGAATGTGTCTGTGTGTATTTGACTAAATGTGTGTCTTTGTGTTCTCAGTTGCTACAGTAGCAACTCACAGTATAACATCTCTACTCTCTAATTCCCTCTATACATGTCTGACCTTTTGGTATTTGTTTGAGTGTGTGTTAGTGTTTCGGAGTGTCTTCCATTCATCAGTTCAGTACTGAAGCCGTCAGTATTCTGAAACAGTCAGTATTCTGAAACAGTCAGTATTCTGAAACAGTCAGTATTCTGAAGCAGTCAGTATTCTGAAACAGTCAGTATTCTGAAACAGTCAGTATTCTGAAGCAGTCAGTATTCTGAAGCAGTCAGTATTCTGAAGCAGTCAGTGTTCTGAAACAGTCAGTATTCTGAAACAGTCAGTATTCTGAAACAGTCAGCATTCTGAAACAGTCAGTATTCTGAAACAGTCAGTATTCTGAAACAGTCAGTATTCTGAAGCAGTCAGTATTCAGAAACAGTCAGTATTCCCAGTTGCTTTTTCTAAGTCTTCTTTCTGTGATTGGAGGGCTGGTTTGGTATATTTGTTGTCACACTGGTGGTTGCCAATTTCCTCCCCCTATTCTGTCAGAAATGTAATTCTGTATTATCCTGTGACATGGTCGGCAATGGATCGATATGTCAGAGGTCAGCGCTAATAACCTGACAACAAACCCAGGTCACGAGGTCATCAGGTGCAGGGTTCATCCAAGAAGTGGTTGCTCTCATGACCCTGACAGATCAAAGATCAGTTTACCTTCCCCAAATCCCAACCTTTACAATCAGGAGGGAATCTGCAAAACTGACCATAGAGGGGAAAGAGGAGTTTGAAATACTCTGAAAGGGTGAGGAAGGACATGTTAGAATGATGTCACATCTTACTCCAGAGCTTTGACCCTGTGTGTATGTGCTTGTGTGTGTGCTTGTGTGTGTCTGTGTGTGTGTGTGATGTGTGTTTCTCCGTCTGTGTGTGTGTGTGCTTGTATGTGTGTGTCGGTGTGTGTGTGTGCTTGTATGTGTGTGTCGGTGTGTGTGTGTGTGCTTGTATGTGTGTGTGTGTGTGTGTGCGCGCGTGCGCGTATGCGCTCGTGTGTGTGTGTGTCACACAATAAGTTTGTAGCTCAGTGTCTTACCCCAGAGCTGAGCACTCATGCTCAACTAGCCTAATAAAACCCCAGCTGCCCAAACTGTCACAGAAACCCCATACAATTACATCCTGTGAGCTAGAAATGGCTAACTGCTAAGCTAATGAATGACAGTGAAGGGACTGGAGCCGGAGAACGTCTAGCAGATAACGATTAGTCACACTGTGCTATGGGGGCCACTGTTCTGCTACAGAGAATCTTAATTCAGACATCACTGTGTAGCATGCTAGAGATTAGCATCACATTTATTTACTTTCATCCATTATATAAGTATGGGTTTCAGGGCCAAGTAATGAAATTGGTGCTTGTGCTTGTATGTGATGTGTGGTTAGAGGCTAGGTTGATTAGCATACAAATGGGCATTTTTACTTCGCAATGTTGCTCTGTGTCACCGGCGGTGCTTCAGAACTACAATTCCCAACGATCTGCTATGTTCCTGGTGGTGCTTCAGAACTACGATTCCCAACGATCCGCTATGATCCTGGTGGTGCTTCAGAACTACGATTCCCAACAATCCGCTATGTTCCTGGTGGTGCTTCAGAACTACGATTCCCAACGATCTGCTCTGCTCCTGGTGGTGCTTCAGAACTGCGATTGCCACTGTGCTGTGCTGATGTGTGTAGGGGGTTGGAGTGCATCGGTTAGAAGGTGTGTGTTGGATTTGAGACAGAACGTACTCTGCCACTTACGTCATGACACTGTCATTTCTGTGATATTTGTGATATTAGTATTTTGATGTCCTAGAAACAGTGTCAACCTGTTGTGCTTTACC
Source organism: Oncorhynchus mykiss (assembly GCF_013265735.2). NCBI lineage: Eukaryota > Metazoa > Chordata > Actinopteri > Salmoniformes > Salmonidae > Oncorhynchus > Oncorhynchus mykiss. The sequence goes on from NC_048591.1 coordinate 38,084,345, forward strand.
TGACACAGTGTCAACCTGTTGTGCTTTACCTGAAACAGTTTCAACCTGTTGTGCGTTACCTGACACAGTGTCCACCTGTTGTGTTTTACCTGACACAGTGTCAACCTGTTGTGCTTTACCTGAAACAGTGTCAACCTGTTGTGTTTTACCTGAAACAGTGTCAACCTGTTGTGTTTTACCTGAAACAGTGTCAACCTGTTGTGTTTTACCTGACACAGTGTCCACCTGTTGTGTTTTACCTGACACAGTGTCCACCTGTTGTGCTTTACCTGAAACAGTGTCAACCTGTTGTGCTTTACCTGACACAGTGTCAACCTGTTGTGCTTTACCTGACACAGTGTCAACCTGTTGTGCTTTACCTGACACAGTGTCAACCTGTTGTGCTTTACCTGACACAGTGTCAACCTGATGTAGAGGATGAACATGATGATGGACTGGAGGAGGATAATTGAGGATGTTTATTATTATTTATTATATTATTATTTATTTTTTCACAATAATCCCTAATCTTCTATTGGGCCGTTCTGTGAAAACTGCAGATGCTATTGCCTATCCAGGTCATTGAGTTGAGCGATGTTTGAAGTCAGGAATGTTTTTAAGGCTGTTGAACTCAAGGTGGCAAATGGATTTGGAAAATGGATTGATGGCTTAATATACACAGGCTCAAACACACACACACACACACACACACACACACACACACACACACACACACACACACACACACACACACACACACACACACACACACTCGGGGCCAATGCTAAGGGTGAGGCAGCTTCCGTCCCAGTGTCTTTAGTTACAGTTTTTTTTCAATTGCTACCAAGCATCGGTCCATAACGAAGCCTCTTCTTTCAAAACTCTTCACACAGTGTGCATTACCAACATGCATCTTAGCCAAACAGTTAATCTCACTTCCAAAACTCACTCAAACCACTAAAACAATTGTCTCAAAGTAAGCTCTTTCAACCAGAACACTGGCAGCAATTCTCTTTCACTTTATTGACTGTACTAAAATATATGTAACAAGAATGAATCAGAAATGCAGCAATTTGCTTCAATAGCCTTCATTTGTTCTATATCTTTGCATATAGTAGTTTACTGGTGAAAAATAAAAAGTTGAAAAAAAAACTCCTGAAATACCAGGGCTGCAATACCAGTCATATAACTCATACTGTACAGTACAGTGAGGGTTCTAGTTCTCATCAACATGTATAGTATAATCAGTCATACTGTAGAGCACTGTGAGGGTTCTAGTTCTCATCAACATGTGTAGTATAATCACTCATACTGTACAGTACTGTGAGGGTTCTAGTTCTCATCAACATGTATAGTATAATCACTCATACTGTACAGTACTGTGAGGGTTCTAGTTCTCATCAACATGTATAGTATAATCACTCATACTGTAGAGCACTGTGAGGGTTCTAGTTCTCATCAACATGTATAGTATAATCACTCATACTGTAGAGCACTGTGAGGGTTCTAGTTCTCATCAACATGTATAGTATAATCAGTCATACTGTAGAGCACTGTGAGGGTTCTAGTTCTCATCAACATGTATAGTATAATCACTCATACTGTAGAGCACTGTGAGGGTTCTAGTTGTCATCGACATGTATAGTATAACACTCATACTGTAGAGCACTGTGAGGGTTCTAGTTCTCATCAACATGTATAGTATAATCACTCATACTGTAGAGCACTGTGAGGGTTCTAGTTCTCATCAACATGTATAGTATAATCACTCATACTGTAGAGCACTGTGAGGGTTCTAGTTGTCATCAACATGTATAGTATAATCACTCATACTGTAGAGCACTGTGAGGGTTCTAGTTGTCATCAACATGTATAGTATAACACTTATACTGTAGAGCACTGTGAGGGTTCTAGTTCTCATCAACATGTATAGTATAATCACTCATACTGTACAGTACTGTGAGGGTTCTAGTTCTCATCAACATGTATAGTATAATCACTCATACTGTAGAGCACTGTGAGGGTTCTAGTTCTCATCAACATGTATAATCAGTCATACTGTACAGTACTGTGAGGGTTCTAGTTCTCATCAACATGTGTAGTATAATCACTCATACTGTACAGTACAGTGAGGGTTCTAGTTCTCATCAACATGTATAGTATAATCACTCATACTGTAGAGCACTGTGAGGGTTCTAGTTCTCATCAACATGTATAGTATAATCACTTATACTGTACAGTACTGTGAGGGTTCTAGTTCTCATCAACATGTATAGTCACTCATACTGTACAGTACTGTGAGGGTTCTAGTTCTCATTAACATGTATAGTATAATCACTCATACTGTACAGTACTGTGAGGGTTCTAGTTCTCATCAACATGTATAATCACTAATACTGTACAGTACTGTGAGGGTTCTAGTTCTCATCAACACGTATAGTATAATCACTCATACTGTACAGTACTGTGAGGGTTCTAGTTCTCATCGACATGTATAATCACTCATACTGTAGAGCACTGTGAGGGTTCTAGTTCTAATAAAAATGTATAGTATAATCACTCATACTGTAGAGCACTGTGAGGGTTCTAGTTCTCATCAACATGTATAGTATAATCACTCATACTGTAGAGCACTGTGAGGGTTCTAGTTCTCATCAACATGTATAGTATAATCACTCATACTGTAGAGCACTGTGAGGGTTCTAGTTCTCATCAACATGTATAGTATAATCACTCATACTGTAGAGCACTGTGAGGGTTCTAGTTCTCATCAACATGTATAGTATAATCACTCATACTGTAGAGCACTGTGAGGGTTCTAGTTCTCATCAACATGTATAGTATAATCACTCATACTGTAGAGCACTGTGAGGGTTCTAGTTCTCATCAACATGTATAGTATAATCACTCATACTGTACAGTACTGTGAGGGTTCTAGTTCTCATTAACATGTATAGCATAATCACTCATACTGTACAGTACTGTGAGGGTTCTAGTACTCATGAACATGTATAGTATAATCACTCATACTGTACAGTACTGTGAGGGTTCTAGTTCTCATCAACATGTATAGTATAATCACTCATACTGTACAGTACAGTGAGGGTTCTAGTTCTCATCAACATGTATAGTATAATCACTCATACTGTACAGTACTGTGAGGGTTCTAGTTCTCATCAACATGTATAGTATAATCACTCATACTGTAGAGCACTGTGAGGGTTCTAGTTGTCATCAACATGTATAGTATAATCACTCATACTGTACAGTACTGTGAGGGTTCTAGTTCTCATCAACATGTATAGTATAATCACTCATACTGTAGAGCACTGTGAGGGTTCTAGTTCTCATCAACATGTATAGTATAATCACTCATACTGTAGAGCACTGTGAGGGTTCTAGTTCTCATCAACATGTATAGTATAATCACTCATACTGTACAGTACTGTGAGGGTTCTAGTTCTCATCAACATGTATAGTATAATCACTCATACTGTACAGTACTGTGAGGGTTCTAGTTCTCATCAACATGTATAATCACTCATACTGTACAGTACTGTGAGGGTTCTAGTTATCATTAAAATGTATAGTATAATCACTCAAACTGTACAGTACTGTGAGGGTTCTAGTTCTCATCAACATGTATAGTATAATCACTCATACTGTACAGTACAGTGAGGGTTCTAGTTCTCATCAACATGTATAGTCACTCATACTGTAGATTAATGTGAGGGTTCTAGTTCTCATCAACATGTATAGTATAATCACTCATACTGTACAGTACAGTGAGGGTTCTAGTTCTCCCTCTCTCCTGCATTTTGCCACAAGTTCTCATCAACATCAAGTCGATTATGCAGCTCATCCAGAAAATAAATGAGCCTCTCTGTATTGTAGGGGCCAATGAGTGGTTTGTGTAACAGTAAACCATCCTTGGACAGTGCTGCACACATTGTGATGTTAGGTCCTCCCTGGCCTGGGACATTCACGGTTGCTCTCTGTCCAATCACATTGTGATGTTAGCTCCTCCCTGGCCTGGGACATCCACGGTTGCTCTCTGTCCAATCACATTGTGATGTTAGCTCCTCCCTGGCCTGGGACATCCACGGTTGCTCTCTGTCCAACCACATTGTGATGTTAGCTCCTCCCTTGCCTGGGACATCCACAGTTGCTCTCTGTCCAATCACATTGTGATGTTAGCTCCTTCCTGGCCTGGAACATCCACGGTTGCTCTCTGTCCAATCACATTGTGATGTTAGCTCCTCCCTGGCCTGGGACATCCACGGTTACTCTCTGTCCAATCACATTGTGATGTTAGCTCCTCCCTGGCCTGGGACATCCACGGTTGCTCTCTGTCCAATCACATTGTGATGTTAACTCCGCTCTGTCCAATCACATTGTGATGTTAACTCCTCTCTGGCCTGGGACATCCACGGTTGCTCTCTGTCCAATCACATTGTGATGTTAGCTCCTCCCTGGCCTGGGACATCCACGGTTGCTCTCTGTCCAATCACATTGTGATGTTAACTCCTCTCTGTCCAATCACATTGTGATGTTAACTCCTCTCTGTCCAATCACATTTCTTCCTCTGCGGTGTGTTTTTGCCAGGTTGAATCCAGCTTTGTCTACAAAGATGAATGTAAGTGCAGTTTGTCTGGCTTCCATCTCCATTACTCTGTACCATACAGTAAATCCACAGTTTTACAGTACTTTACATTATGCATAGCGGTGTATGTTCCCTGTTTGGTTATTGAACAGACATTTTACCCGGACATATTGATACCGGAGTTCTTTCACACGTTCACCGTTTTTCTCAAAGGGTACAGAGTAGAACTGCTTCCGCCTTAGTTTATGTTTCTCTAGGACTCTGGCAATTGTCGTTGTGATGACCGTATTCACATTCCCGAAAGTGATTTTGTCTGCCTGCACTCTGTCCCGAATTTCTCGCAGTTTTATTGTACAATTACCATGGCAGAATATCTGATAATATTCTAATAATATAATAAATAAAATAATATAATATATATAGATAATATATGTTTCAATCTGGTTACTGCAGACATGCACAACTTTTGCCATCATTCTGTTTTGAATGTGTTTTTAACAGTTTTGGAAACAGTGTATTAGCATTTGAAAACATCTGCTGCAAATATATAGTTTTACAGGTAGTGGAGTATGAATGAGAAAATAGTCCATGGATTTCGGAGAATGTGGTCATTGAATGCATTTTGTGTGAAAGCAATGAAAAATGATTCACAGTTTGGTCCACATACACTTCTGTTTCGCTGACTGTGTGAAGAGTTTTAACAATGTGACTTCGGTTTTGACCAATGCATGTTAGCGATTGAAAACAACTGTGAACATGATCGTTCTCTGGCGTCGAGGAGAAATCACCTTTCTCCTCTCTTTACCTGCTTTCCTGATTCCCGTCTTTCAGCCCCAGGATGTCCTTAGATCAAGGAAGAGGAGAAAGAGAGATAAGTATGTGTGTGTGTGTGTGTGTGTAGTGTGCAGTGTTTAAGATACCATCTGAAACCTTTGCTAGTACAACGTGTAACTGATCTTTCATTCTGCAGCCTCTGTGTTGGAGATAACTGGCTGTGTTGTCAAGTCCTAAATATGCCAGATATGCTCTGTCATACTTCCAGACCACCCCTCATCTCTCTTTTTCTCTCTTCCCCTTCTCTCTATCCTTCATTCCACCACCAAGGACGTTGTGCCAGCCTGCGTTTCATTAACTATGCAGCAGCCGAGCCTGTCCCATTGTGTCACAGCAGAAACGAAAGCACAAGACAAAGGAGAAGAGTGGAGGAGAGGGGGAAGAAGAAGGAGAGGAAGAGCAAAAGTAATTAAGGACATCAGAAAAGTTCTGATGAAAAACCACAAGCTGATCAAGGAGATGAAGTTTGCTTCAAACAAAAGTATCTCTCCTCTCCCTCCCTCCCTCCACCCCCTCATCCTCCCCCTGGGCCCTGATCATCTCTCTCTGCTCTGCCCTCTCTCCTTACCCCACCTCCCCCTGTCTTCATCCCACCCCTCTCCTCCCCCTGAAGTCCTGTGGTAGCTCTCCCTCTCTCCCTGATGAAAGGAGGTGTAAATGAAGGAGTGCATGTTAATTTGGGCGGCCACTCCTGACGAGCTTTAATCAGACTGGGAATACAGAAGAGGAGAGAGCGAGAAAGAGAAAGAGACAGACAGACAGACAGACAGACAGACAGACAGACAGACAGACAGACAGACAGACAGACAGACAGACAGACAGACAGACAGACAGACAGACAGACAGACAGACAGACAGACAGAGAAACAGAGAAACAGAGAAACAGAGAAACAGAGAAAGACAGAGCAACAGAGAGCGACACAGACAGACAGACAGACAGACAGACAGACAGACAGACAGACAGACAGACAGACAGACAGACAGACAGACGGACAGGACAGACAGACAGACAGACAGAGAAACAGAGAAACAGAGAAACAGAGCAACAGAGAGAGACACAGACAGACAAAGAGTCTGTAAACTAGTCTGTAAACTAGTTTACATACACTTAGATGGAGTCATTAAAACTAGTTTACATACACTCAGATGGAGTCATTAAAACTAGTTTACATACACTTAGATGGAGTCATTAAAACTAGTTTATACACTTAGATGGAGTCATTAAAACTCATTTTAGGAAGAAGCCACAGAAAATTACGTGGATATATTGAAGCAACATCTCAAGACATCAGTTAAGTTAAAGCTTGGTCGCAAATGGGTCTTCCAAATGGACAATGACCCCAAGCATACTTCCAAAGTTGTGGCAAAATGGCTTAAGGACAACAAAGTCAGGGTATTGGAGTGGCCATCACAAAGCTCTGACATCAATCCTATAGAAAATTTGTGGGCAGAACTGAAAAAGCGTGTGAGAGTAACGAGGTCTACAAACCTGACTCAGTTACACCAGCTCTGTCAGGAGAAATGGGCCAAAATTCATCCAACTTAATGTGGGAAGCTTGTGGAAGGCTTCCCGAAACGTTTGACACAAGTTAAACAATTTAAAGGCAATGCTACCAAATACTAATTGAGTGTATACAAACTTCTGACCCAGTGGGAATATGATGACATAAATAAAAGCTGAAATTAATCCTTCTCTCTACTATTATTCTGACATGTCACATTCTTAAAATGAAGTTGTGATCCTAACTGAACTTAAACAGGGAATTCTTTCCCGGATTAAATGTCAGGAATTTTGAAAAACTGAGTTTAAATGTATTTGACTCTCTCTCTCTCTCTCTCTCTCTCTCTCTCTCTCTCTCTCTCTCTCTCTCTCTCTCTCTCTCTCTCTCTCTCTCTCTCTCTCTCTCTCTCTCTCTCTCTCTCTCTCTCTGTCTCTCTCTCTCACATCACCCTTCAATTCATCAAGCATCACCACAAAAAAAGCAACATCATGAAAAGGAAAAATAGTCGGCAAGAGAGGCGTAAAGTCACTCCACACAGCTAAAAATACAGCTGTGTTCATTTGCCATGTCACAACAATCTGTTTGTCATCGTCTCCCCCGACCACTCCTCTCTCTCTTCCCATTACTTTGTGGATCAGAGGGTTGAGACCTGAAAGATGGTGTGTGTAGTCTAAAAGCTAAAAAGTTGTTCACTGTTTTTCAGCCGTCTTCAGTTGGATACGAACCTTGTTTGGACCTCTTAGTGCAGGACTCTCCAACCCTGTTCCTGGAGAGTTACCCTCCTGTAGGTTTACACTCCAACCCTGTTCCTGGAGAGGTACCCTCCTGTAGGTTTACTCTCCAACCCTGTTTCTGGAGCGGTACCCTCCTGTAGGTTTACTCTCCAACCCTGTTCCTGGAGAGGTACCCTCCTGTAGGTTTACTCTCCAACCCTGTTCCTGGAGAGGTACCCTCCTGTAGGTTTACTCTCCAACCCTGTTCCTGGAGAGGTACCCTCCTGTAGGTTTACTCTCCAACCCTGTTTCTGGAGCGGTACCCTCCTGTAGGTTTACTCTCCAACCCTGTTCCTGGAGAGGTACCCTCCTGTAGGTTTACTCTCCAACCCTGTTCCTGGAGAGGTACCCTCCTGTAGGTTTACTCTCCAACCCTGTTCCTGGAGAGGTACCCTCCTGTAGGTTTACTCTCCAACCCTGTTTCTGGAGCGGTACCCTCCTGTAGGTTTACTCTCCAACCCTGTTCCTGGAGAGGTACCCTCCTGTAGGTTTACTCTCCAACCCTGTTCCTGGAGAGCTACTGTCCTGTAGGTTTCCACTCCACAGGGTTAGAGTGGAAACCTACAGGAGGTTACCTCTCCAGGAAAAGGGTTGGAGTGGAAACCAACAGGAGGGTACCTCTCCAGGAACAGGGTTGGAGAGCTCTGTCTTCCTGTAATGACAGGTGTTTGACTCCAACAGAACAATGTTAATGGATTTGAATCCTGCTGGAGGCACTGCTATAATTTAGTGAACTATTTTACTTCTCAATGATCATTTAGAAAGAGATGCAACCCTATGCCATTCATATCGTTATTTGAACTGGGTCGTTTGAGCCCTGAATTCTGATTGGCTGAAAGCCATGGTATATCAGACCATATACCAGGGGTGTGACAAAACCGTTAGTTTTACTGCTCTAATTTCATGCTGGATAGGGCCCCCAAAAAAGATTTTCGGCCATGTTCATGAAAAACTGCTCAAAAACATGTTTCAAATTCGCAACCCAGAAATGGTTTCTCCCGCCATGCTGAACTAGCCTTGTGTTGTGCCTAAGATCAGCCCTTAGCCGTGGTATAGTAAAGTTTATACTATGTTACAAACTGTCCCTCTGTCTCTATGTTACAAATTGTCCCTATGTCCCTCTGTCTCTATGTTACAAACTGTCCCTCTGTCCCTCTGTCTCTATGTTACAAACTGTCCCTCTATCCCTCTGTCTCTATGTTACAAACTGTCCCTCTGTCCCTCTGTCTCTATGTTACAAACTGTCCCCCTGTCTCTATGCTACAAACTGTCCCTCTGTCCCTCTGTCTCTATGTTACAAACTGTCCCTCTATCCCTCTGTCTCTATGTTACAAATTGTCCCTCTGTCCCTCTGTCTCTATGTTACAAACTGTCGCTCTGTCTCTATGCTACAAACTGTCCCTCTGTCTCTATGCTACAAACTGTCCCTCTGTCTCTATGCTACAAACTGTCCCTCTGTCTCTCTGTCCCTCTGTCTCTATGCTACAAACTGTCCCTCTGTCTCTCTGTCCCTCTGTCTCTATGCTACAAACTGTCCCTCTGTCTCTCTGTCCCTCTGTCTCTATGTTACAAACTGTCCCTCTGTCCCTCTATCCCTCTGTCTCTCTGTCCCTCTCTCTATATGTTATAAACTGTCCCTCTGTCCCTCTATCCCTCTGTCCCTCTGTCTCTATGCTACAAACTGTCTCTATGTCTCTCTGTCCCTCTGTCTCTATAATACAAACTGTCCCTCTCTCCCTCTGTCCCTCTGTCTCTATGCTACAAACTGTCCCTCTGTCCCTCTGTCTCTATGTTACAAACTGTCCCCCTGTCTCTATGCTACAAACTGTCCCTCTGTCCCTCTGTCTCTATGCTACAAACTGTCCCTCTGTCCCTCTGTCTCTATGTTACAAACTGTCCCTCTATCCCTCTGTCTCTATGTTACAAACTGTCCCTCTGTCCCTCTGTCTCTATGTTACAAACTGTCCCCCTGTCTCTATGCTACAAACTGTCCCTCTGTCCCTCTGTCTCTATGTTACAAACTGTCCCTCTATCCCTCTGTCTCTATGTTACAAATTGTCCCTCTGTCCCTCTGTCTCTATGTTACAAACTGTCCCTCTGTCTCTATGTTACAAATTGTCCCTCTGTCCCTCTGTCTCTATGTTACAAACTGTCGCTCTGTCTCTATGCTACAAACTGTCCCTCTGTCTCTATGCTACAAACTGTCCCTCTGTCTCTATGCTACAAACTGTCCCTCTGTCTCTCTGTCCCTCTGTCTCTATGCTACAAACTGTCCCTCTGTCTCTCTGTCCCTCTGTCTCTATGCTACAAACTGTCCCTCTGTCTCTCTGTCCCTCTGTCTCTATGCTACAAACTGTCGCTCTGTCTCTATGCTACAAACTGTCCCTCTGTCCCTCTGTCCCTCTGTCTCTATGCTACAAACTGTCCCTCTGTCTCTCTGTCCCTCTGTCTCTATGCTACAAACTGTCCCTCTGTCTCTCTGTCCCTCTGTCTCTATGTTACAAACTGTCCCTCTGTCCCTCTATCCCTCTGTCTCTCTGTCCCTCTCTCTCTATGTTATAAACTGTCCCTCTGTCCCTCTATCCCTCTGTCCCTCTGTCTCTATGCTACAAACTGTCTCTATGTCTCTCTGTCCCTCTGTCTCTATGCTACAAACTGTCCCTCTCTCCCTCTGTCCCTCTGTCTCTATGCTACAAACTGTCCCTCTGTCCCTCTGTCTCTATGTTACAAACTGTCCCCCTGTCTCTATGCTACAAACTGTCCCTCTGTCCCTCTGTCTCTATGCTACAAACTGTCCCTCTGTCCCTCTGTCTCTATGTTACAAACTGTCCCTCTATCCCTCTGTCTCTATGTTACAAACTGTCCCCCTGTCTCTATGCTACAAACTGTCCCTCTGTCCCTCTGTCTCTATGCTACAAACTGTCCCTCTGTCCCTCTGTCTCTATGTTACAAACTGTCCCTCTATCCCTCTGTCTCTATGTTACAAACTGTCCCTCTATCCCTCTGTCTCTATGTTACAAACTGTCCCTATGTCTCTATGTTACAAACTGTCCCTCTATCCCTCTGTCTCTATGCTACAAACTGTCCCTCTGTCTCTATGTTACAAACTGTCCCTCTGTCTCTATGTCTCTATGTTACAAACTGTCCCTCTATCCCTCTGTCTCTATGTTACAAACTGTCCCTCTGTCCCTCTGTCTCTATGTTACAAACTGTCCCCCTGTCTCTATGCTACAAACTGTCCCTCTGTCCCTCTGTCTCTATGCTACAAACTGTCCCTCTGTCCCTCTGTCTCTATGTTACAAACTGTCCCTCTATCCCTCTGTCTCTATGTTACAAACTGTCCCTCTGTCCCTCTGTCTCTATGTTACAAACTGTCCCCCTGTCTCTATGCTACAAACTGTCCCTCTGTCCCTCTGTCTCTATGCTACAAACTGTCCCTCTGTCCCTCTGTCTCTATGTTACAAACTGTCCCTCTATCCCTCTGTCTCTATGTTACAAACTGTCCCTCTATCCCTCTGTCTCTATGTTACAAACTGTCGCTCTATCCCTCTGTCTCTATGTTACAAACTGTCCCTCTATCCCTCTGTCTCTATGCTACAAACTGTCCCTCTATCCCTCTGTCTCTATGTTACAAACTGTCCCTCTGTCCCTCTGTCTCTATGTTACAAACTGTCCCCCTGTCTCTATGCTACAAACTGTCCCTCTGTCCCTCTGTCTCTATGCTACAAACTGTCCCTCTGTCCCTCTGTCTCTATGTTACAAACTGTCCCTCTATCCCTCTGTCTCTATGCTACAAACTGTCCCTCTATCCCTCTGTCTCTATGTTACAAACTGTCCCTCTATCCCTCTGTCTCTATGCTACAAACTGTCCCTCTATCCCTCTGTCTCTATGTTACAAACTGTCCCTCTATCCCTCTGTCTCTATGCTACAAACTGTCCCTCTATCCCTCTGTCTCTATGTTACAAACTGTCCCCCTGTCTCTATGTTACAAACTGTCCCTCTGTCCCTCTGTCTCTATGTTACAAACTGTCCCTCTGTCCCTCTGTCTCTATGTTACAAACTGTCCCTCTGTCTCTATGTTACAAACTGTCCCTCTGTCCCTCTGTCTCTATGTTACAAACTGTCCCTCTGTCTCTATGTTACAAACTGTCCCTCTATCCCTCTGTCTCTATGCTACAAACTGTCCCTCTATCCCTCTGTCTCTATGTTACAAACTGTCCCCCTGTCTCTATGTTACAAACTGTCCCTCTGTCCCTCTGTCCCTCTGTCTCTATGTTACAAACTGTCCCTCTGTCCCTCTGTCTCTATGTTACAAACTGTCCCTCTGTCTCTATGTTACAAACTGTCCCTCTATCCCTCTGTCTCTATGTTACAAACTGTCCCCCTGTCTCTATGTTACAAACTGTCCCTCTGTCCCTCTGTCTCTATGTTACAAACTCTCCCTCTGTCCCTCTGTCTCTATGTTACAAACTGTCCCTCTGTCTCTATGTTACAAACTGTCCCTCTGTCTCTCTGTCCCTCTGTCTCTATGCTACAAACTGTCCCTCTGTCTCTCTGTCCCTCTGTCTCTATGCTACAAACTGTCCCTCTATCCCTCTGTCTCTATGCTACAAACTGTCCCTCTGTCTCTCTGTCCCTCTGTCTCTATTTTACAAACTGTCCCTCTATCCCTCTGTCTCTATGTTACAAACTGTCCCCCTGTCTCTATGTTACAAACTGTCCCTCTGTCCCTCTGTCTCTATGTTACAAACTGTCCCTCTGTCTCTATGCTACAAACTGTCCCTCTGTCCCTCTGTCTCTATGCTACAAACTGTCCCTCTGTCCCTCTGTCTCCATGTTACAAACTGTCCCTCTATCCCTCTGTCTCTATGCTACAAACTGTCCCTCTGTCCCTCTGTCTCTTTGCTACAAACTGTCCCCCTGTCTCTATGTTACAAACTGTCCCTCTATCCCTCTGTCTCTATGCTACAAACTGTCCCTCTGTCCCTCTGTCTCCATGTTACAAACTGTCCCTCTATCCCTCTGTCTCTATGCTACAAACTGTCCCTCTGTCCCTCTGTCTCTTTGCTACAAACTGTCCCTCTGTCCCTCTGTCTCTATGTTACAAACTGTCCCTCTGTCTCTATGTTACAAACTGTCCCTCTGTCTCTCTGTCTCTATGTTACAAACTGTCCCTCTGTCCCTCTGTCTCTATGTTACAAACTGTCCCTCTGTCTCTATGTTACAAACTGTCCCTCTGTCTCTCTGTCTCTATGTTACAAACTGTCCCTCTGTCTATGTTACAAACTGTCCCTCTGTCTCTCTGTATCTCTCTGTCTCCATGTTACAAACTGTCCCTCTATCCCTCTGTCTCTATGCTACAAACTGTCCCTCTGTCCCTCTGTCTCTATGCTACAAACTGTCCCTCTGTCCCTCTGTCTCTTTGCTACAAACTGTCCCTCTGTCCCTCTGTCTCTATGTTACAAACTGTCCCTCTGTCCCTCTGTCTCTTTGCTACAAACTGTCCCTCTGTCCCTCTGTCTCTATGTTACAAACTGTCCCTCTGTCTCTCTGTATCTCTCTGTCTCTATGTTACAAACTGTCCCTCTGTCTCTCTGTATCGCTCTGTCTCTATGTCCCTCTGTCCTCACTTCTCTCTTTTTCCTCTCACACTGTGTGTGTGTGTGTGTCTGTCTATATGTCTGTGTGTCTGTGTGCGTGTGTGCGTGTGTGTGTGTGTGCGTGTGTGTGTGTGTGACAGTTCCAGTTCCATGACCTGTCACTCACTGATCCCACTTAAGTCAGTAGGAACGTTGAGATTCCAACTCGCTTAACTTGCCACTGGGATGTGACAGGAGCGTGAGAGACTCAAACCTGACTCGGGAGGAGGAACTTACATTCTGCATTGTCCTGACAGTGTGAGTTCTGTCTGCTCACCACACACATACACATACACACTTGTTGGCACGCAGGCACGCACACACACACCCACACACCAACTCCTAAACATGTAATTGTTGACACTTCTCGTTACGAGTGTTGTGTCACGTGTCATCTTAGAAGAGAGAAAAAATGAGAGAAAAAGAGGATCATGTCATTTGGACAGGAAGGGAAAAGAGAGGTGACATCAGGACAGACAGTGCTGACCCCACTGACCCCGTTGACCCCACTGACACACACACTGACCACACTGACACACACACTGACCCCACTGACACACACACTGACCCCACTGACACACACACTGACCCGACTGACCCCACTGACACACACACTGACCCCACTGACACACACACTGACCCGACTGACCCCACTGACACACACACTGACCCCACTGACACACACACTGACCCCACTGACACACACACTGACCTCCACTGACCCCAATGACCCACACTAACTCACCCTTTAAAACAACACTTTTCAATAAAACTATTATTTTTCATTTCCTGTCCTCCACACATATCGCTCATTATGTCATTATGCCTTCCATTCCTCCAGTGGAAGCTTTACTTGGCACCATTATGTGTGTGAACATATTTGTGATTGTGTGTGTGTGTGAGTGTGTGTGCATGTGTGTGTGCGTATTGTCTAACCTGATCTCACAGTCTCACGTAACAATTAGACGTTCATCCATGTTTCTCAAACATCAAAATACAGAAGTTGTTCCAAACGTCACATTTTGAAGTGTTTAAGGTTGCTCAGGCAGTAACTCCACTGCTGTAAGGTTAGGGTTCAGCTTGAGGCTAAACATTTCTTTGGCTATATTTTCTCAGAGAAAATATTTTATTTGTACATTCAGAGATGTTATTTTACAAGACTCCGAAGGCGTCCTCGTGCATCCTATCCAAAACAGTTTGGAACCGTTTGTACATATGTTATGACAACAATTTGTGACGTTGTTTGTTTGTTCTGGTCTTCGGCAATGTTTTTTTTTCGGCTGTTCGTACACACAACATTTATTCTCAAGGCAATCCGAAGTCGGTAGTGGAAGTCTATGCCCATTCGTTGTTGATTGGTTACAGGACGGATTCTTCAATTAATTATTTATTGTCATTAAACGAGAGACTAATCATTTTCATGCAAACGTTTTCTATTGAAAATTCCTGCACCGAACATCTTAGTCAGATACCAAGATCTACTCGGCAAAACGTCAGAATGAATGACAGACTTCTTGAGTTATCTTACATTAATTCGGACTATTTTGGGGCTGTGGCGTCACAAGATGGACAAAGGTCTATAAAGGGAGTATGCAAGCACACTTGTTTGGTTCATGCGGAAGACTTAACTCCCACTCTCTACTTTACCTATTGTAACTCAGGGACAGGTGAGGTCAGGATCATGAATTTTTCTGTTCACTTTATCAGAAGAGACATTTCGAGGAAACAGAACATAAAACACTATAATGAATATAGGAGGGAACCTTGGGAGAGAGAGAACTACAGAGAAAAGTTATTGTGTGTGTGTATGTGTGTCTGTACAGTATGTGTGTGTGGTACGTATGTACTGTGTGTGTGTGTGTGTGTGTGTGTGTGTGTGTGTGTGTGTGTGTGTGTGTGTGTGTGTGTGTGTGTGTGTGTGTGTGTGTGTGTGTGTGTGTGTGTGTGTGTGTGTGTGTGTGTGTGTGTCTAGGCATGTGTCTGCATATGATTGTTTTTCTATCAGAGAAAAATATAAAGTTATTGAAGTTCAGCCATGAGGAAGGTTATGAGGAAGGACATGAGGAAGAACATGAGGAAGGACATGAGGAAGAACATGAGGAAGGACATGAGAATGGACATGAGGAAGGACATGAGGAAGAACATGAGGAAGGACATGAGAATGGACATGAGAATGGACATGAGAAAGGACATGAGGAAGGACATGAGAATGGACATGAGGAAGGACATGAGAATGGACATGAGGAAGGACATGAGAATGGACATGAGGAAGGACATGAGAATGGACATGAGGAAGGACATGAGAAAGGACATGAGGAAGGACATGAGGAAGGACATGAGAATGGACATGAGGAAGGACATGAGAATGGACATGAGGAAGGACATGAGAATGGACATGAGGAAGGACATGAGGAAGGACATGAGAATGGACATGAGAAAGGACATGAGGAAGGACATGAGGAAGGACATGAGGAAGGACATGAGAATGGACATGAGAAAGGACATGAGAATGGACATGAGGAAGGACATGAGAATGGACATGAGGAAGGACATGAGAATGGACATGAGGAAGGACATGAGAATGGACATGAGGAAGGACATGAGAATGGACATGAGGAAGGACATGAGAATGGACATGAGGAAGGACATGAGAAAGGACATGAGGAAGGACATGAGGAAGGACATGAGAATGGACATGAGGAAGGACATGAGAATGGACATGAGGAAGGACATGAGAATGGACATGAGGAAGGACATGAGGAAGGACATGAGAATGGACATGAGAAAGGACATGAGGAAGGACATGAGGAAGGACATGAGGAAGGACATGAGAATGGACATGAGAAAGGACATGAGAATGGACATGAGGAAGGACATGAGAATGGACATGAGAAAGGACATGAGAATGGACATGAGGAAGGACATGAGAATGGACATGAGAAAGGACATGAGAATGGACATGAGGAAGGACATGAGAATGGACATGAGGAAGGACATGAGAATGGACATGAGGAATGACAGGATAATGACACGATAATGACACGACAATGACATGACAATGACACGATAATGACAGGATAATGGCATGATAATGCCAGGGTAATGACAGGATAATGCCCATGGAAATGAGGAATCAGTCCCATGAAAGATGCAATGGACTTGATATATTAACCTGATCCCTCCTCCACCCCTCCAAAGAAACCTGACCCCCTGCTATAACAGCCCCATATCATACCTCCTACACCCCTCCAAAGTAACCTGACCCCTGCTGTAAATAGTCCCATATCATACCTCCTACACCCCTCCAAAGTAACCTGACCCCTGCTGTAAATAGTCCCATATCATACCTCCTACACCCCTCCAAAGTAACCTGACCCTGCTGTAAACAGCCCCATATCATACCTCCTCCACCCCTCCAAAGTAACCTGACCCTCTGCTGTAAATAGTCTCATATCATACCTCCTACACCCCTCCAAAGTAACCTGACCCCCTGCTGTAAATAGTCCCATATCATACCTCCTCCACCCCTCCAAAGTAACCTGACCCCCTGATGTAAACAGCCCCATATCATACCTCCTCCACCCCTCCAAAGTAACCTGACCCCCTGATGTAAACAGCCCCATATCATACCTCCTCCACTCCTCCAAAGTAACCTGACCCCCTGCTGTAACAGCCCCACATCATACCTCCTCCACCCCTCCAAAGTAACCTTACCCCCTGCTGTAACAGACCCATATCATACCTACTCCACCCCTCCAAAGTAACCTGACCCCCTGCTGTAACAGCCCAACATCATACCTCCTACACCCCTCCAAAGTAACCTGACCCCCTGCTATAACAGCCCCATATCATACCTCCTACACCCCTCCAAAGTAACCTGACCCTGCTGTAAACAGCCCCATATCATACCTCCTCCACCCCTCCAAAGTAACCTGACCCTCTGCTGTAAATAGTCCCATATCATACCTCCTCCACCCCTCCAAAGTAACCTTACCCCCTGCTGTAACAGACCCATATCATACCTACTCCACCCCTCCAAAGTAACCTGACCCCCTGCTGTAACAGCCCCATATCATACCTCCTACACCCCTCCAAAGTAACCTGACACAGTTGTAATGCTCTAAGAGGTTGTTGTGACAAGTATCATAATACATGACCTCAAAGAGGCAATTTGCAGTTCAAACAATAACAAAGAAGTCAACCCTCCAATACTTTGGTAAATAGCTACGGGATGGGTTTGGAGAAATGTAACCACTCTGAAATTCATAGACAGAGTTATGGATCCAAGGACGGATCATCCATGAGATCAAAATGACAGTTTTAACCATGTTTTGAGGCTATACAGTGTTTAATTACAAATATTTTTTTTTACAAACAATGGAGTAAAAGCAGTTTATATTTTTGGTTCAGATGTGCTACGAACGACACTGAACTAAGCTCATAATAAGTTATATTCTTAAAGAATCAATAAGCATATATAATTGATTTATAAGTCCCAAAACAGATCTAACAATCACAGATTGCCACTTTAAGTATTCAACTAGATGATGTAAAGTAGTACTAAATTGCTTATTTCAATCCTTTATATAGTTGCACTCAGATGTATCTTACGGTACTTAGATTAGGCTGGATATTTAAGTGTTTATTTCCTCAATAACTTCCTTGCATTGTTAATTTATCCCGTTTAGTTAAGTATTCTGTGCTCATGGGGTTGTTGGCCTTCCTTTCAGCAGAGTGTTTGAGAGATGTTTCAACGTAGACCACAGAGATGCTAGACATCACATATCACTGGAACCTCTGCAAATAGCTGCTCATGAACAAACTCATTTGCACAGTCTTTGCAGACAATAACAATTTTCAAAACAACAGCACCTATTGCAAGTGAATGGTCATTATGTTGAATATTATATAGTTCTCGTAATTGTAACGTACTGAAAAAGTTCAAGAAAAGTTCATCAAATACAGTACCAGTAAAATAATTCAGGGTTTTTTCTTTATTTTCAATATTTTCTAGATTGTAGAATAATAGTAAAAAAATCAAACTATGAAATAACACATGTGGAATCATGTAGTAACCAAAAACTGGTTAAACAAATCAAAATATATATTTTCGATTTTAGATTCTTCAAAGTAACCACCATTTGCCTTGATGACAGCTTTGCATTCTCTTGGCATTCGCTCAAACCAGCTTCACCTGGAATCCTTTTTCCAGCAGCCTTGAAGGAGTTCCCACATATGCTGGGCACTTGTTGGCTGCTTTTCCTTCACTCATCCCAAACCATCTCAATTGGGTTGAGGTCAGGTGATTGTGGAGGCCAGGTCATCTGATGTAGCACTCCATCACTCTCCTTCTTGGTCCAATAGCCCTTACACAGCCTGGAGGTGTGTTGGGTCATTGTCCTGTTGAAAAACAAATGATAATCCCACTAAGCGCAAACTAGATGAGATGGTGTATCACTGCATAATACTGTGGTAGCAATGTTGGCTAAGTGTGCCTTAAATTCAAAATAAATCACTGAAAGTGTCAACAGCAAAGCACTCCCACACCATGGCTGCGGTTCAAACTACCCTCGCCTTACGCCCTTGGGGGAATCCCCGTCAGCATCTTGGAGGGCGGTCCCAATGATTAGCCAAGCGAGGGAAGTTTGCAACATAAGCCAATCAGCCCTCGTTTTTAGTCGAGTTTGCGAGTGTACAATTATGTTCACTCCGGGGCCTGAAACTCCCCATGATTCAATTTGCGACAATTGTACATCCGCTAAGAAAAGTCTGCCAAAACTTAAAAACAACATCAATGGAGAAGTCAACATACAAGTGTAAGTAAAAATGAATGTAAAAAGCTTAGAAATTGTGCTACAAATGCACATGACGGCACAAACACGCTTCATTAAAGTAATGCTGTTTTTGTTTGGTTAGCTTTTGGAAATTGTAGAAATAAAACATTTTCCGTCTATAGAATTTCAAGCTAGGCAGGCATGCATATAAAGCACCCACAAGCGACCGGTTGCTGAAAACACACTAATCGAGGGATGAATAAGTGACAAATGTCCGGGCAAGGGCGTTCCATTTAAAAATGGTTCCTTCCTCCCTCGCCCCTATCCTTGCAAGTGTATACTTGTTAGACATCATGATACATCATCAAGTCCACTTCATTTGAGGCTTGAGGGGATAGGGTGTGTCTTTTAAGTGTTTGGTCTGCAGCCCATCACACCTCCTCCTCCATGCTTCAGGGTGGGAACCACATATGCAGAGATCATGTGTTCACCTACTCTGAGTTTCACAAAGACACGCGGTTGGAACCAAAAATCTCAAAATTGGATTTATCAGACAAAATTACAGATTTCCACAGGTCTATTGTCCATTGCTTGTGTTTCTTGGCCCAAGCAAGTCTCTTCTTATTATTGGTGTCCTTTAGAAATTGTTTCTTTGCAGCAAAGGCCTGATTCACATGGTCTCCTCTGAACAGTTGATGTTGAGATGTGTCTGTTACTTGAACTCTGAGAAGCATTTATTTGGGCTGCAATTGCAGAGGCTGGTAACTCTAATGAACTTATCCTCTGAAGCAGAGGTAACTCTGGGACTTCCTTTCCTTTGGTGGTCCTCATGAGAATCAGTTTCATCGTAGCGTTTGATGGTTTTTCCAACTGCTACTGTTCTTCATGTCTTAAAGTAATGGTGGACTGTCGTTTCTCTTTGCTTATTTGAGCTGTTCTTGCCATAATATGGACTTGGTTGTTTACCAAATAGGGCTGTCTTCTGTCTACCACCCTACCTTGTCACAACACAACTGATTGGCTGAAACGCATAAAGAAGGAAAGAAATTCCACAAATTAACTTTTAACAAAGCTCACCTGTTAATTGAAATGCATTCCCGGTTACTACCTGATGAAGCTGGTTGAGAGAATGCCAAGAGTCTGCAAAACTGTCATCATGGCAAAGGGTGGTTACTTTGAAGAATCTCAAATATATAAAAAAAAGTTTTATTTGTTTAACAATTTTTGGGTTATTACATGATTCATTGTAGGTTATTTCATAGTTTTGATGTCTTCACTCTTATTCTACAATGTAGAAAATAGTAAAAATAAAGAAGAACCCTTGAATGAGTAGGTGTGTCCAAAAGTTTGACTGACACTGTACGTATATGTCACATGTGCAGAGTGGAGTAGGAGGCAGTCGCAGGTTAATTAAGAACTACTGAGTTTATTTAAGCACCATATATATAAAAACGGGACAAAACCCAAAGAGCTAAATAATAAAGTCCTCCTGAAATAGTAGGAGAGATTTACAATGACCGACAAAGACAAATGACAGAGGGACTATATATACAATGATAGAGTGGGGACAAAAATGTCCATTAATTATAATCCACATTATAAATCGACACATTTCCTGTTGCTGCAGGATTATTTTCCTGCTGTGAGACACTGGTAAAATTAAGATTCTACACATCAAATCAAACTTGATTTGTCACATGCGCCGAATACAAGTGTGGATCTTACTGTGAAATGCTTCCTTAGAGTACAAGCCCCTTAACCAACAGTGCAGTTCAGGAAGAACAAATAAATAATAAAAAGTAACATAATAACAACAGGGCTGTATACAGGGGGTACCGAGTCAGTGTGGAGGCTATATACAGGGGGTACCGAGTCAGTGTGGAGGCTATATACAGGGGGTACCGAGTCAGTGTGGAGGCTATATACAGGGGGTACCGAGTCAGTGTGGAGGCTATATACAGGGGGTACCGAGTCAGTGTGGAGGCTATATACAGGGGGTACCGAGTCAGTGTGGAGGATATATACAGGGGGTACCGAGTCAGTGTGGAGGCTATATACAGGGGGTACCGAGTCAGTGTGGAGGCTATATACAGGGGGTACCGAGTCAGTGTGGAGGCTATATACAGGGGGTACCGAGTCAGTGTGGAGGATATATACAGGGGGTACCGAGTCAGTGTGGAGGCTATATACAGGGGTACCGAGTCAGTGTGGAGGCTATTTACAGGGGGTACCGAGTCAGTGTGGAGGCTATATACAGGGGGTACCGAGTCAGTGTGGAGGCTATATACAGGGGGTACCGAGTCAGTGTGGAGGATATATACAGGGGGTACCGAGTCAGTGTGGAGGCTATATACAGGGGGTACCGAGTCAGTGTGGAGGCTATATACAGGGGGTACCGAGTCAGTGTGGAGGCTATATACAGGGGGTACCGAGTCAGTGTGGAGGCTATATACAGGGGGTACCGAGTCAGTGTGGAGGCTATATACAGGGGGTACCGAGTCAGTGTGGAGGCTATATACAGGGGGTACCGAGTCAGTGTGGAGGCTATATACAGGGGGTAACGAGTCAGTGTGCGTGGGTACAGGTTAGAGGTCATTTAAACATGTAGGTAGGGGTGAAGTGACTATGCATAAATAATAAACAGTGTGTGGCAGCAGAGTACAAAACAACTGGAGGGGGGAGGGAGTGTCAATGTAAATAGTCCGGTGGCCATTTGATTCATTGTTCAGCCGTCTTATAGCTTGGGGGTAGAAGCTGTTTATTTTGGTCCTAGACTTGGCGCTCTGGTACCGCTTGCTGTGCTGTAGCAGGGAAAACAATATTTGACTTGGGCGACTGGAGTCTCTGACAATTTTATGGGCTTTCCACTGACACTGCCTATCATATAAGTCCTGGATGGCAAGAAGCTTGGCCTCAGTGATGTACTGGGCCGTACGGCCTACCCTCTGTAGCTCCTTACGGTCAGATGCAGAGCAGTTGCCAGACCAGGCGGTGATTCAACCGGTCAGGATGCTATTGATGGTGCAGCTCAATATTTTTTTTTTTTGTTGTGCCCTCTTCACGACTGTCTTGGTGTGTTTGAAGCTCTCAACCTGCTCCACTACAGCCCCGTCGATGTTCATCGGGGCCTGTTCGGTCCGCCTTTTCCTGCAGTCCAGGATCATCTCTTTTGTCTTGATTACATTGAGGGAGAGGTTGTTCTCCTGACACCACACTGCCAGGTCTCTGACCTCCTCCCTATAGGCTGTCTCATCGTTGTCGGTGAGCAAGCCTACCCCTGTTGTGTTGTCATCAAACTTAATGATGGTGTTGGAGTTGTGTTTGGCCACACAGTTTTGTGTGAACAGGGAGTACAGGAGGGGACTAATTACACACCCCTGAGGGGCCCAAGTGTTGAGGATCTGCATGGCAGATGTGTTGTTGCCCACCCCTACCACCTAGAGGAGGCCAGAATGTCCAGGATCCAGTTGCAGAGGGAGATGTTTCGTCCCAGGGTGTTTAGTCCCAGGGTCCTTAGCTTAGTGATGAACTTTGTGGGCACAATGGTGTTGAACGCTGATCTGTAGTCAATGAATAGCATTCTCACATAGGTGTTCCACATGTGGTGCACTACATGGGGAATACTGTGTCTTTGAGACAGAGCCGGGGTGAGTTCTCTAATGGTAGCCACGGTGAATTAGCAAAACCTGTGTTGATTACACCTGCAGCGATGCAGGGGGAAAATAGCTATAGTTAATCTTGTTTAACTCACAGAAATGTATTGTGACAGCTGAGTCGCTTCGGACCAAGGCTCAGGCTAAATAAATGTAAATGGTATGGATCCACTGTGAAAACGAAGAAACACAAACCAACATGGAAACAGCTGGGTCCAGTCTGGACTGAAATTACTACTGACATATTGGGGAACTTTCTGACTGAAGTCAGAGAAATAACTACTGACAAATTGGGGAACTTTTTGCTCAAACATATTGTTTGTGTTAACATAATAGACAAGTTTTACAGCTGATAGAAACGTGAGTTCTTCAGTATATGTTGTGATAAACTGTAGCAGGAAGCTCTGACTGAATGATCGCCACCCTATTTTTCCAAATTAGCCAATAAACATGCAGGGAGATATTTGCGTGTAAAAGCACAGCTTCAGGGTTAGGTCACTTTTTTATGTATCTCACAGACAGAGAGGTTCATAATATCCTTATAATGAACTCCAATCGAAAAATACACATACACGGACTAATGATAACAGAGATCAAGGCCTGCTCATATTTCTGAGAGGAGAAGCTCTGCCCTGGGGAGACAAGCTGGTGTAGTGAGGAGAACTGTACATGTTTCCAAAAGGAGACATGGCTGGTGTTGTAAAGAAGAGTGGATATTTAATCATACACGGTACCCAGGAAGTGGTCCCGTTGACAGTAGCGGTGCGTGGGTAATATCTCTGAGGAAGTCAAGCTAAGAGAAAAGCCATATTACAACCTATGTTGTGAATATTGCATGGTTTGCTCTATAACCCGTTAGTTCATACGCCATCGTGATATACAATAAGGCTGAGAGAACAAAAAGACAAGTCACGCAGTAGTGAAATAAGGTATTTTGTTCCAGACAGCATCTTTTAGTCCAGACAGCATCAGATACATGGGCGCTGTTTCTCTCCCTCGGATTGTTTATCCCGTGAGATTCAACCACTTGCGAATAGACAGATAATGATGAAAGCACAGAGGGACATTATTTTATAATTGTCATTTATTTACTGATCATTTATTTGGGAAGCCTGACTGCCCTTGGCCTCCATGAAAACACGTCACTGCACTTTGACACTGCAGAGAATATGCTTGCTCCATTTAGGCTCCAAAAGGATTGTGGGAATAGGGAGCTCAATTCATGTGGTTTCTGGTGCGGTGCACGTATGAAAGAACGGACACTAGGGATTGGTCAATGGGGCTGCAAGGAATCCCATGATTCTTTGCATGGCTCAAAGCACTTCACATAGGAACATCTAATGGAAGATCTCTCCACTGTTTGTCCCAGGGGCAAGACACGGTTAAGGACAGATGTGGAAGGAACATTCTGCCTTAACCACGTTAGAGGTCATATCTGCGGTTTAGGTGTATTTTGTAATCATGAAATAAACTCACTCACTCACTCACTCACTCACTCACTCACTCACTCACTCACCGTACTCATAGGTGATGTGTCTGACTTATTGTGCGATATGAATCACCTAAATGTTTTGAAATAGCCTGAACAAGCCCTTTTTTTTGTCAGGACAGAACATTCTGAAGATGCTAGTGAAAAAACAAATAAACCATTAGATGCTTGTCATTCTGACGATACTGTTTCTTTCCCAGCTATTATTCTACCTACTGTATGTTCACATTCTTTATGGTGGCTGTGTACCTCCTACAGTCTGACTGTGTTTATGTACCTCCTACAGTCTGACTGTGTTTATGTACCTCCTACAGTCTGACTGTGTTTATGTACCTCCTACAGTCTGACTGTGTTTATGTACCTCCTACAGTCTGAATGTGTTTATGTACCTCCTACAGTCTGACTGTGTTTATGTACCTCCTACAGTCTGACTGTGTTTATGTACCTCCTACAGTCTGACTGTGTTTATGTACCTCCTACAGTCTGACTGTGTTTATGTATCTCCTACAGTCTGACTGTGTTTATGTATCTCCTACAGTCTGACTGTGTTTATGTACCTCCTACAGTCTGACTGTGTTTATGTACCTCCTACAGTCTGACTGTGTTTATGTACCTCCTACAGTCTGAATGTGTTTATGTACCTCCTACAGTCTGACTGTGTTTATGTACCTCCTACAGTCTGACTGTGTTTATGTACCTCCTACAGTCTGACTGTGTTTATGTACCTCCTACAGTCTGACTGTGTTTATGTATCTCCTACAGTCCGACTGTGTTTATGTATCTCCTACAGTCTGACTGTGTTTATGTACCTCCTACAGTCTGACTGTGTTTATGTACCTCCTACAGTCTGACTGTGTTTATGTACCTCCTACAGTCTGACTGTGTGTTTCTGTATCTCCTACAGTCTGACTGTGTTTATGTATCTCCTACAGTCTGACTGTGTTTATGTACCTCCTACAGTCTGACTGTGTTTATGTACCTCCTACAGTCTGACTGTGTGTTTCTGTATCTCCTACAGTCTGACTGTGTTTATGTACCTCCTACAGTCTGACTGTGTGTTTATGTATCTCCTACAGTCTGACTTTGTTTATGTACCTCCTACAGTCTGACTGTGTGTATGTACCTCCTACAGTCTGACTGTGTTTATGTACCTCCTACAGTCTGACTGTGTTTATGTATATCCTACAGTCTGACTGTGTTTATGTATCTCCTACAGTCTGACTGTGTTTATGTACCTCCTACAGTCTGACTGTGTTTATGTACCTCCTACAGTCTAACTGTGTTTATGTATCTCCTACAGTCTGACTGTGTTTATGTATCTCCTACAGTCTGACTGTGTTTATGTACCTCTTACAGTCTGACTGTGTTTATGTATCTCCTACAGTCTGGCTGTGTTTATGTATCTCCTACAGTCTGACTGTGTTTATGTATCTCCTACAGTCTGACTGTGTTTATGTATCTCCTACAGTCGGACTGTGTGTTGATTTACTTCCTACAGTCTGACTGTGTTTATGTACCTCCTACAGTCTGACTGTGCTTATGTACCTCCTACAGTCTGACTGTGTTTATGTATCTCCTACAGTCTGACTGTGTTTATGTATCTCCTACAGTCTGACTGTGTTTATGTATCTCCTACAGTCTGGCTGTGTTTATGTACCTCCTACAGTCTGGCTGTGTGTTGATTTACTTCCTACAGTCTGGCTGTGTAAACAAATTGATTTTTAAATGCTCTCTCTAATTTCTCAGTAATTTCCAACTTCGATTTTCATTCAAAGAGTGAGACTATATGGATATGCTGTGAGAGAGCAATGGAGAGAGATATGGAGATGGATAGAGGGTGAGGGAGCGATAGAGAGAGATATGGAGAGGGATAGAGGGTGAGCGAGCGAGAGAGCGATAGAGAGAGAGAGAGGGATAGAGGGTGTGAGAGCAATAGAGAGAGATATGGAGAGGGATAGAGGGTGAGAGAGCGATAGAGAGATATGGAGAGGGATAGAGGGTGAGAGAGCGAGAGAGCGATAGAGAGAGAGAGAGAGGGACAGAGGGTGTGAGAGCAATAGAGAGAGATA
>NC_048591.1:38115660-38125660 GCF_013265735.2 Oncorhynchus mykiss
AGGGGGATGACAGCTTGTGTCTGAGAAGGGGATGACAGTGTCTGAGAAGGGGATGACAGTATGTCTGAGAAGGGGATGACAGCGTGTGTCTGAGAAGGGGATGACTGTGTCTGAGAAGGGGATGACAGTATTTGTCTGAGAAGGGGGATGACTGTGTGTGTCTGTGAAGGGGATGACAGTGTCTGAGAAGGGGATGACAGTGTCTGATAAGGGGATGACAGTGTCTGAGAAGTGGAATTACAGTGCCTGAGAAGGGAATGACAGTGTCTGAGAAGGGGATGATAGTGTCTGAGAAGGGGATGACAGTGTCTGAGAAGGGGATGACAGTGTCTGAGAAGGGAATTACAGTGTCTGAGAAGGGGATGACAGTGTCTGAGAAGGGGATGACAGTGTCTGAGAAGGGGATGACAGTGTCTGAGAAGGGGATTTACAAATAATAGAGAGATGGTAATAATATGTACAGTTGATGTCGGAAGTTTACATACACCAAAGCCAAGTACATTTAAACTCAGTTTTTCACAATTCCTGACATTTGTTCAGAGTAAAAAATCCATGTCTTAGGTCAGTTAAGATCACCACTTTATTTTAAGAATGTGACATGTCAGAATAGAAGTAGAGATTGATTTGATTTATTCAGCTTATTGATTTATTTCAGCTTTTATTTCTTTCATCACATTCCCAGTGGGTCAGAAGTTTACATACACTCAATTAGTATTTGGTAGCATTGCCTTTAAATTGTTTAACTTAGGTCAAACGTTTCGGGTAGACTTCCACAAGCTTCCCACAATAAGTTGGGTGAATTTTGGCCCATTACTCCTGACAGAGCTGGTGTAACTGAGTTAGGTTTGTAGGCCTTCTTGTTCGCACACGCTTTCTCAGTTCTGCCCACAAATTTTCTATGGAATTAAGTTCAGGGCTGTGTGATGGCCACGCCAATACCTTGACTTTGTTGTCCTTAAGCCATTTTGCCACAACTTTGGAAATATGCTTGGGGTCATTGTCCATTTGGAAGACCCATTTGCGACCAAGCTTTAACTTCCTGACTGATATCTTGAGATGTTGCTTCAATATATCCACAATGTTCCATCCTCATGATGCCATCAATTTTGTGAAATGCACCAGCCCTCCTGCAGCAATGCACCCCAACAACATGATGCTGCCACCCCCGTGCTTCACGGTTGGGATGGTGTTCTTCGGCTTGCAAGCCTCCCCCTTTTTCCTTCAAACATAATGATGGTCATTATGGCCAAACAGTTCTATTTTTTGTTTCATCAGACCAGAGGACATTTCTCCAAAAAGTATGATATTTGTCCCCATGTGCAGTTGCAAACCGTAGTCTGGCTATTTTATGGCGGATTTGGAGCAGTGGCTTCTTCCTTGCTGAGCGGCCTTTCAGGTTATGTCGATATAGGACTCGTTTTACTGTGGAAATCGATACTTTTGTACCTGTTTCCTCCAGCATCTTCAAATGTTACTTTGCTGTTGTTCTGGGATTGATTTGCACTTTTTGCACCAAAGTATGTTCATCTTTAGGAGACAGAACGCTTCTCCTTTGCTGAGCGGTATGATGGCTGTGGGGTCCCATGGTGTTTATACTTGCATACTGCTGTTTGTACAGATGAACGTGGTACCTTCAGGCGTTTGGATATTGCTAGGGTACTAACCCTTCTAACAAAAACAACTGTAAAGACTGAATGGTTAGAGCTAGAAACTAGTATGACCCATCTATGGAAAGCTGAGACTCTCACGATTTTGCTCTGCACCGCTCACAAGCCACACAATAGTATTTAGAAGGTCAGGCGTTTGTGGGAAATCCCAGGGCATCCCAGGACAAATGCCAAACTCAAGACAGTTGTCGCTGACTAGTTGGATATTCGTTTCGCACTCTACAAATGTTTTTTCTGAGGTCTTACCTGATTTCTTTTGATTCAAGCAAAGAGGCACTGAGTTTGAAGTTAGTCCTTGAAATACATCAACAGGTACACCTCCAATTGACTCAAATGATCAGAAGCTTCCATAGCAATGACATCCTTTTCTGGAATTTTACAAGCTGTTTAAAGGCACAGTCAACTTAGTGTTTGTGAACTTGTGACCCACTGGAACTGTGATACAGTGAATTATAAGTGAAATAATCTGTCTGTAAACATTTGTTAGAAAAATGACATGTGTCATGCACAATGTAGATGTCCTCACTGACTTACCAAAACTATAGTTTGTTAACAAGAAATGTGTGGAGTGGTTGAAAAATTAGTTTTAATGACTCCAACCTAAGTGTATGTAAACTTCCTACTTCATCTGTAGTAGAAAGGCAGAGTTTCAGAAGAAACTTGAAATACATGCCAAAGCAAAGCAGTGGATAGGAGAAGTGCTATATTGTGGTTAATTGTATGCTGTTTGCAGGGTGTCTTGCGGAAAGCTGAGTTTCTTGGCTATTCATCAGTGCCTTAAAATCTTTGGTGTGACTTACTACCATATTTGGACATACGAATGTATAAGGGCAGGACGAGCCGATGACCTCATTTCAAGATGGCTGATAACTACATTCTGATTAGCGTCGTGACGCATAAACTAAATATATAACGAATACGTTGATTCACACCGAAAGCCAGGACTTCACAGATCATGAGGATGTCTTATTTGTCTATGGTTATTGATCACCAGCCCCGAGAGTCAACATGTTTGAGCTACAACTACATTGGGGTTATGAATAAATCCGTAGGTTGGAACACATCTAGCCTATTGCCAGTGTTATCTGATGATGTGTGACTTAATGGCAACATTGAATGTCCACCAAGTGACTATATCTTTGCGCATGAAAAATGTGATGAAAACACTTGGATATCCCCTGTATGTCCCACGACACCACCACAGTGTGTGTGTGTGTGTGTGTGTGTGTGTGTGTGTGTGTGTGTGTGTGCGTGACTTTTCATAGAGATGAGCCACCTGACAGAGAGTGATTAGTAATGTGAAAGACCAACTCTACGTTTCTTAATGGATTATTTCCCCTGGGAGTGAACCGGGAAGCACACACCAGTCATACCTTAGCAGGTGTCATATTACAGTTGTTCTCAATTGCTAAAACACTAAAACCCATTGGCTGAACAAAGTTCTCAGTTGCCTGGAGTCATTTAGCTAATTATGCAGTCTATTGTCAATACCTTAAACCATTTCACATGGTAAAACACAATTTGCAGATCTCACTTAGAGTTTTCAGCAAAACTCTAACACAGTCTCATTCTCAAAACACATTCTGCACTCTAATACACATGTCAGCCATACTGGTAAACACAAGTGGCAACAATCAAATACAAATAGAGAACATATGTCATTGATTGAACACAACCATTCAAAAGTGATTTAACCTGTTTCAAATGATGCGACACAACCAATATAAGCCAGTTCAGAGAGCAAACAGGTTGTTGAAGGTGGGAAGGAGAACGTCTGAGAATGGATAGAAGAAACAATGTGAGAGGACGAGGACGAGGACGAGTACGTATGCGAGGTGGGCGACGAGGAGAAAGAGGAGGAGGAGGACGAAGAGGAAGACAAAGAGTGGAAATATCTGATGAAATTCGAGCAACAGTTATAGACCATGTTCTTGTCCGTGCACTGACAATGAGGGAAGCAGGACTTAGAGTGCAACCCAATTTGAGTCGATGTTCTGTGTCCACCATAGTAAGGACATTCAGAGAAGAGAACAGGTACAGGATACTACTGTATTTTTGTAATTGCAAATTTACTGTACTACACTATATGCAGCTGTTTCAATAGACATTTGTAAAGTTAATCACTGTATGTATTGTACTGCATGAATATGTTTTGTAACTGCACAACTACTTTTTGTAGAATTGCAAGGCTGCCACATGCAGGTGGAAGGTCAGCTATATTCACTCAGCAGCACGAGGCCGTTATAGTTGGCATGGTCCTTCAAGATAATGCAATACGACTCAGAGAAATCCAGGAACGAGTGATACAAGACAACACGCACTTCCAGGGAATCGACAGTGTGAGCATTTCCACAATTGACCGTGTCCTCCATCGTAACAGGATGCGAATGAAACAAGTATACAGAGTACCTTTGAGCGCAACTCACCAAGGGTGAAAGAACTGCGAGCTCAGTATGTACAAGTAAGTGTACATTCAGAAACATTTACTGTAATCCAGATTGTCTACAGTACTAACACATACTATGTGAATGACATTACTCTTCAGTACATACAATGTATGTGAATCAGAAGCCTAATTGTACTCTACAGTATAGCACTGTCTCTGTACGACTTACAAAATCCTACATACAGTATATTGTATTTCTACACAGACAATATTTGACTTGGAATCCTTGGACAGAAAGTGAATGAAGCAGGCTTCAATCTAACAAAGAGGAGAAGGAGAGGAGAGGAGAGGCCGAAACATGATTGGACAGCGGGCCATTGTTGAAGTCCCTGGTCAACGAGGTGGCAATGTCACAATCTGTGCTGATATTAGCAACCATGGTGTTCTACATCACCATGTTACACTCGGGCCATATAACACCCAGCACCTTCTAAGATTTATTGCCTATCTAAGACATATTTTATTTGAGCAGCAGGTTCAAGAGCAGCAGGGTCAAGAGCTAAATGAGAATCTCATTCCCACCTATGTGATAGTGTGGGACAATGTCAGTTTCCACCCAGCTGCTCAGGTAAGGGAACGGTTTAACATCAATGGGCAGTTTATGAACTTGTACCTCCCTCCATACTGGCCTTTCCTGAATCCGACTGAGGAGTTTTTCTCCTCTTGGCGATGGAAAGTGTATGATAGACAACCCTACACCAGAGTAAATCTGCTGCAAGCCATGGATTTAGCCTGTGGTGATATAGGTGAGGAATCATGTCAGGGCTGGATACGGCACACAAGAGGCTTCTTCCCCCGTTGCCTCAGGAGGGACAATATTGCTTGTGATGTCGACGAAGTGCTCTGGCCTGACCCAGCCCAAAGACAAGAAGAAGCACATTGATCACATGTTTACTCCTTTGATTTTTGTCCCTTTTAGTATTGTATACTGTAGTACAGTGCATTGTAGGCTGTATACTGTACAATGGACAAATTGTATGGCCCTGAACATTGTGCTTTCCATTTATTAACAGTATTGACTGCTCAATAGATTTTGACTGGTTGCAGGTTCATATCAACAAAGAACAAGAATTACAGTATCACAGAGACAAAGGACAAGTTTGTGAGATGCAGGGTACAGTACTGTAAAAATAGGGGTACAAGGAGGAGGAAGAACAAAAAACAAAATTGCAAAGAGCAAAGCAGAGTAGTAATTTCTGATCAATTTTGAGCTACTATGATAGAACATGTTTTCGCTCATCAAAAGACAATGACGGAAAAATATGAATATTTCTTTAGATTAAAAATGTACTTCTCCCTGAGAATTGTATGTTTGAACAATGTGTTTTCTATTTTTCGGTGTATTGTTTACTGAGTGCTTGAGAGTGTATATCATTTTGATCACTTTCTTTATGATTTGAGAGAGGTGTTTGATTTTGAACACAGGTAAAACTGTTCTGAGGCGAATGTTTCATTTTGCGAGAGGAGTCAGAGGTTATGTAAATAGTGCTTGTGTTTAATGTTTTCAGGAAATGGAGCAAGGTTTCAGAAATTGTGTTTTAGCAAATTGAGAAAAACTGTAAATTCCTTACCCCATGCTTACACTTCAGTATGTCTATTTAATGGTTACTTATGCATGATCACTAATCTGAAAGGACAGTTGAAAACTGTCTATGTAATTTTGTTATCAATAGTTCTGATGGAGCGATGATCTTGGCCTTTCTTAAAGTATTCCCTACATTTCACACGAGAGAGTGGGAGAGAGAGGGAGAGAGGGAGAGAGAGGGGGAGAGAGGGAGAGAGAGTTAGAGACACACACACACTCTCCCCCATTATTAGATCAGGACTTCTCAATGGGATTTTAAGCAATAAGGCCCAGGGTGTTGTGGTATAGAGATATGGAGAGAAAGAGACCAGTGATTGACCAATCTTAAGCCTTGTGTGGTGTTTTTGTTATTCACCCAATGTTCACAACATTATTGGGATTTTTTAAAACAATACAGCTATAACAATTTATGGAACAATGCTTAGATGTTGACGTATCAATTACCGTCAGACTCCGAATTGACAGAGACATGATCCTGAAAATTATTAATCTTCCAAAATGGATGACGCTTCTTCCACACTAGTGTCACTCTCTGCAAACGTTTTTCAAAGACCCTGTGAGCAGAGCTTATTTGTTGGGTCCCTTCCCCTATTTGCACCTGGCTGGGGTAGAGTGTAGGAAAATACTGCATTTTTTATTTTACAATGTATCATGTATCATGTATCAAAATAATGTATTCTAAATAATGTATCAAAATAATGTATTCTAAATAATGTATTCCAAATAATGTATTCCAAATAATGTATTCTAAATAATGTATTCCAAATAATGTATTCTAAATAATGTATTCCAAATAATGTATTCTAAATAATGTATTCTAAATAATGTATTCTAAATCATGTATTGTAAATAATGTATTGTAAACAATGTATTCTAAATATGATATTGTAAATAATGTATTCTAAATCATGAATTCTAAATAATGTATTCTAAATCATGTATTCTAAATCATGTATTGTAAATAATGTATTCTAAATCATGTATTCTAAATAATGTATTCTAAATCATGTATTCTAAATCATGTATTCTAAATCATGTATTCTAAATAATGTATTCTAAATAATGTATTGTAAATAATGTATTCTAAATAATGTATTGTAAATAATGTATTCTAAATAATGTATTCTAAATAATGTATTGTAAATAATGTATTCTAAATGATGTATTCTAAATAATGTATTCTAAATAATGTATTCTAAATAATGTATTCTAAATCATGTATTCTAAATCATGTATTCTAAATAATGTATTCTAAATCATGTATTCTAAATCATGTATTCTAAATAATGTATTCTAAATCATGTATTCTAAATAATGTATTCTAAATCATGTATTCTAAATCATGTATTCTAAATAATGTATTCTAAA
Source organism: Oncorhynchus mykiss (assembly GCF_013265735.2). Lineage (NCBI taxonomy): Eukaryota > Metazoa > Chordata > Actinopteri > Salmoniformes > Salmonidae > Oncorhynchus > Oncorhynchus mykiss. The sequence continues at coordinate 38,122,727 of NC_048591.1, forward strand.
TAATGTATTCTAAATAATGTATTCTAAATCATGTATTCTAAATAATGTATTCTAAATAATGTATTCTAAATAATGTATTCTAAATAATGTATTGTAAATAATGTATTCTAAATAATGTATTCTAAATCATGTATTCTAAATAATGTATTCTAAATAATGTATTCTAAATAATGTATTCTAAATAATGTATTCTAAATAATGTATTGTAAATAATGTATTCTAAATCATGTATTCTAAATCATGTATTCTAAATAATGTATTCTAAATAATGTATTCTAAATAATGTATTCTAAATCATGTATTCTAAATAATGTATTCTAAATAATGTATTCTAAATAATGTATTGTAAATCATGTATTCTAAATAATGTATTGTAAATAATGTATTCTAAATAATGTATTCTAAATAATGTATTGTAAATAATGTATTCTAAATAATGTATTCTAAATCATGTATTCTAAATAATGTATTCTAAATAGTGTATTCTAAATAATGTATTCTAAATAATGTATTGTAAATAATGTATTGTAAATAATGTATTCTAAATCATGTATTCTAAATCATGTATTCTAAATAATGTATTCTAAATCATGTATTCTAAATAATGTATTCTAAATAATGTATTCTAAATAATGTATTGTAAATAATGTATTCTAAATAATGTATTCTAAATAATGTATTCTAAATCATGTATTCTAAATCATGTATTCTAAATAATGTATTCTAAATAGTGTATTGGTAAAACATTGTGCAGGTACCAGCAAGACATTGTGTATTTTCCCAGGTGAAAATGGCACCGACAGACAGGGCAGCCGTGCTTCTAGCTCCTAAGCAACTTTGCAGTATTTCATTTTTGTATGTTTTATTTCTTACATTATTAGACCAGAAAATGTTTTGTGTCATACATACATACAACCAGAAATAACTTTTGGATATCAGAGCGACGCTAACTCACCAGCATTATGACCAGGAAAACGACTTTCCCTAATTGGATCCTTTGGTCATACCCCCCAGAGCAATTGAACTGATTCCAGAGGCTGATCCAAAACACCGCCGGCGGAGAAGAGGTATTTGGAGTGGACTCCTAGTCCGACTCAGGAGGCGTGCACACCACCCACCGCTTCCGAGTGTATTACTCGCTAATGTTCAGTCTCTGGACAATAAAGTTAATGAGCTCAGGGCGAGGATCTCCTTCCAGAGAGACATCAGGGATTGTAACATACTCTGTTTCACGAAAACATGGCTCTCTCGGGATATACTGTCTGAGTCGGTCCAACCAATTGGGTTCTCAGTGAATCGCGCAGACAGGAATAAATATCTCTCCGGGAAGAAGGTCAGGGGTGTATGTTTCATTACCAACTTCTCATGGTGTGATTGTGATAACATACAGAAACTCAAGTCCTTTTGTAAACCCAACCTAGAATACCTTGCAATCAAATGCCAACCTTATTACTTCCAAAGAGAATTCTCTTTGGTTATAGTCATAGCCGTGTATATTAACTGGACTCTATGCAAACTGGAAACCGCATATCATGAGACCACGTTTATTTTAGCCGGGGGATTTTAACAAAGCTAATCTGAGGTAAACACTACCGAAATTCAACCAATACATTGACTGTAGCACTCGCTCTGAGAATACATTGGACAGCTGCTACTCAACTTTACAAAATTCTTACAAGGCCCTCCCCCGCCCTCCCTTCGACAAATCGGATCATGACTCCATCTTGCTCCTCCCTTCTTATAGGCAGAAACTCAAGCAGGAAGTACCCATGCAACGGACTATTGAATGCTTCAAGATTGTTTTGATCACGCAGACTGGGATATGTTCTGGGTGGACTCTGAAATACATGGATGACGAATACACGGATGTATGTAGAGATGTTGTACCAACTGTGACTATTAAAACCTACCAATGTTGTTATTCCTTCCACAAAGCAAAGACAACACAGAGTTACACATGGAGTAAACAATTAACAAGTCAATAACACAGTAGAAAAAAAGAGAGTCTATATACATTGTGTGCAAAAGGCATGAGGAGGTAGGTCGAATAATTACAATTTTGCAGATTAACACTGGAGTGATACATGATCAGATGGTCATGTACAGGTAGAGATACTGGTGTGCAAAAGAGCAGAAAGGTAAATCAATATAAACAGTATGGGGATGAGGTAGGTAAAATTGGGTGGGCTATTTACTGATAGACTATGTACAGCTGCAGCGATCGTTTAGCTGCTCAGATAGCAGATGTTTGAAGTTGGTGAGGGAGATAAAAGTCTCCAACTTCAGCGATTTTTGCAATTCGTTCCAGTCACAGGCAGCAGAGAACTGGAATGAAAGGCGGCCAAATGAGGTGTTGGCTTTAGGGATAATCAGTGAGATACACCTGCTGGAGCACGTGCTACGGGTGAGTGTTGCCATCGTGACCAGTGAACTGAGATAAGGCGGAGCTTTAACTATCATGGACTTGTAGATGACCTGGAGCCAGTGGGTCTGGCGATGAATATGTAGCGAGGGCCAGCTGGGGAAACCAACCATGTTAAGGACACCGACGTTTTGCTTCCGGACAAGATAAACACCTTTTCCTCCCAATTTGAGAGTAACACACTGCCACCGTAATGGCCAGCTACCAAGGAATGTGGGCTCTCATTCTCCGTGGCCGACATGAGTAAGACATTTAAGTGTGTTAACCCTGGAAAGGCTGATGGCCCAGATAGCGTCCCTAGCCATGTCCTCAGAGCATGCGCAGATCAGCTGTCTGGAGTGTTTACGGACATATTCAATGTCTCCCTGTCCCAGTCTGCTGCCCTCACATGCTTCAAGGTGGCCACCATTGTTCCTGTACCCATGAAAGCAAAGGTAACTGTACTAATTGATTATCACCCCGTAGCGCTCACTTCTGTCATCATGAAGTGCTTTGAGAGACTAGTCAAGGAT
>NC_048591.1:38130660-38180660 GCF_013265735.2 Oncorhynchus mykiss
CGTTTTCTATCAATTTATATAGCAGACCCTCATGCCAAAATGAGTTCAATGCTTTTTTTTTATTATCAACAAAGCTTGAGAACACTTTGCCTTCTGATTTGGTTTGTTTGTCAATTAGAGAGTGCAGGGTGAATTGTTGGTCTGACGTATGGTAATTTGGTAAAATGCCAATTTGACATTTGCTCAGTGCATTGTTTTCAATGATGAAATGTACAACTTTCCTGTTAATGATAATGTAGAGGATTTTTCACGAGGTTGCTGTTGAGGCATATCCCACGGTAGTTATTGGGGCCAAATTTGTTTCCACTTTTATGGATTCTGATGAACAGTCCTTGGTTCCAAATATTGGGGAAGATGCCAGATGATGTTATAGAGTTTAAGTATAGCCAATTGGAATTTGTGGTCTGTATATTTTATCATTTAATTTAGGATACAATCAACACCCCAGGCCTTTTAGGGTTGGATGAGTTTGTATTTTGTATTGCAGTTCATTAAATGTAATTGGAGAATCTAGTGGGTTCTGGTAGTCTTTAATAGTTGATTCTAAGATTTGTATTTGATCATGTATATGTTATTGTTTTTTTTCTCCTTGTTATGGAGTCAAAAGGTTTGGAGAAGTGGTTTATTCATACCTCTCCATTGATAGATAACCCTTCGTGTTGTTGTTTGTTTGGTGTGTTCCAATTTTCCCAGAAGTAGTTGATTCTATGGATTCTTCAGTTACACTGAGCTGACCTCTGACGTTCTGTTTCTTCTTCTTCCGTAGTGTATTTATTTCTTGTTATAGTGATTCACCATAGTTAAGCCATAGGCCTAGGTTTTCTGTGTCTTTATGTTTTTGGTTGGATAGGTTTCTCAATTTCTGTCTTTGGTTTTTGCGTACATGTTTACACTTTCACTATTACAGTAAAGTTTTTTTTTTGTCCAGGAAGTTGTCTTAAAGCATTTCTTAATATTATTCAGTTAATTTGTCTTTGATGCTTCAAAGTAGACTGTTCTGTTCAAGTAGACTGTGATTCTGCTGTGATCTGATAGGGGTGTCAGTGGGATGACTGAATACTCTGAAAGTCTCTAGGTTCAAACAATCAATCAATCAAATATTTATAAAGCTCTTTTTACATCAGCCGATGTCAAAAAATGCTATACAGAAACCCAGCCTAAAACCCCAAACAGCAAGCAATGCAGATGTAGAGGTCAGGAATAAAGTACTCTGCATTACTACTGCCAAGAGACGAGCTATAGGTGTACCTACTGTAGGAGTTGAAGCCTACCTTTGACTATGTACATACCCAGAGTGGGACAGAGCTGCAGAAGTTGTGACCCATTTTTGTTGTTTATGTTGTCATAATTGTGTCTGGGGGGGGCATATGGGGGAGGGAATGCTGTCACCTCGAGGTGCAGTGCCTTTGGAATGTATTCAGACCGCTTGACTTTTCCACATTTAATTGTGTTACAGCCTTATTTGAAAATAAAACAATACCCAGCAATGTACACACAATACCCCATAATGAGAAATCAAAAACAGGTTTTTAGACATTTTTGCAAATTTAGACAAAACTGAAAAACAAATACCTTACTTACATAAGTATTTAGAACCTTTCCTTTGAGACTCGAAACTGAGCTCAGGTGAATCCTGTTCCCATTGATCATCCTTGAGCTGTTTCTACAATTTGATTGGAGTCCACCTGGGGTATATTCAATTGATTGGAAATGATTTGGAATGGCACAGAGCTGTCTATATAAGTTCCTACAGTTGACAGTGCATGTCGAAGCAAAAACCAAGCCATTAAGTCAAAGGAATTGTCAGTAGAGCTCCAAGACAGGATTGTATGATTTTCGTTTAGATTTTTTAAATGAAACATTAAATGTACTATGAAATAAGTACATTAAAATGATTTTAGAGCTTTTTAATGGGATTGTTTAGCAGTCCAATTGTCAAAACATGTCAAATATTCCATTGTTTCTGTCAGGTCCACATCGGGTAGACATCTATAGAGAAACACGAAATGACTACGAAATAAATCATATTTAGTTGTGTACAGTATTACTTTGTTTTTATTTGATGACTTTATTATTTGTCATTCTTTAAAGTCATCATCTCAACTCTTCTCAGGCAGGAGCAGCCAAACAGCCAGACATCTCTGTTCTCCCCATACTGTACTGTCTTTAGTCATCCTGTTTAGCTAGCCTGCCTAAGAATGCTGCAGAGCTGTCTGAAAAAAATAATTTAACTCGTTTTTCAATGTAGATAAGGCATACTATCCAGAACTGTCTCGCCCTGGCCATAGAGAGGCATTTTATTCTCTATTTTGGGTAGACTAGGGTGGGCATTCTAGTTTCTTTATTTCTATGTTTTCTATTTCTTTGTGTTTGGCCGGGTGTGGTTCTCGATCAGAGGAAGCTGTCTATCGTTGTCTCTGATTGGGAATCAATCTTAGGCAGCCTTGTGTCCTTTCACATGTGTGGGTAGTTGTCTTTGTTAGTAGTCAGCTTCACGGGCGTTTCTTTGTTTCTTGTTTTGTTGGCGTCATTTACAATAATAAAGGAAACGGTACACTCACCACACTGCACCTTGGTCCGGTCATTTCCAGGAAGACGTTTGTGATAGGAACTGTCTCTGTCCCTTTAGTCATTGTGTTGTGTACATTCCTCTATCATGCTGTCTGTGTGTATCTAACCTAAGGTAGCAGGCATAAAAGTGTATTCATCTCTGTCCAAACTGGAATGAACAGGCGCACTGGATTATGGTCATTGCAGTTAATTACCACGTTTCTGCGCTGAAATAGGTTGAATATTTGCATTATGAAAACTGCAACTACCTTCAGCCCAGTGTCCCAAATAGTTATTGACTGGATTTCTCTCATGAATTATTAGATTTCACTCTAGAGAAATGGTGCATTTGGCTCACCAAAAAAACTAACTGAATGGAATTCAAGTAATTGAACCAATGTCGGTCAATTAGTTGTTTAATAACCCCCTCAGAAATTGCTCAGCACTAACACACACACACACACACACACACACACACACACACACACACACACACACACACACACACACACACACACACACACACACACACACACACACACACACAGTGTCACCTTAGAAGTTCTCTTCTCCTCTGCAGATCCCAAAAGACAGAAACTATACTGAGACTTTCAATAATTAACACTACTCACATTAAGAGACATCACATATTTATGACAAATGTTTTTTGTGTCTAAACCACTATGCTTGGCGGTCTTTGTGTGTGTTCTCCCAGTAGGTCTGACCTGGTTGTGTTTCAGTAGGTGGTGATTAGGGCATTACTGCAAGGTGAAGCAGACCACAGATCATATCTGAATATGTTACAGCTACTAATGGATTCAACACTAAATACCAGGCAGCCACACTGCTGCTTCACTGTGCTGCAAGACTGTCGTAATCACTCTGTACAGGAGACAAGGAATATAATGAACCATGTGGACTGAGATTGAATGCAATGTATCTCCCTTCTCCCCCTCCCCTCATCTGTTCTTCCTATATTTTCTCTGGATCAGAGGCCTAACCCTAACCCTGTAATACATTTATATTTTGTCTTGGGGTCAAATCCTAATATGAGATTCATATGTGCAGCACAAACTCGCATTGACATTTGTGCATGATTTACATGAGATTTAATCTATACATTTCTGAGTTTAGGATTCATCCATTAATGAATAGCTAGATATTTAAGATTCATCCCTTAATGACTAGCTAGATACATAAGATTCAGCCCTTAATGACTAGCTAGATACGTAAGATTCATCCCTTAATGACTAGCTAGATATTTAAGATTCAGCCCTTAATGAATAGCTAGATATTTAAGATTCATCCCTTAATGACTAGCTAGATATGTAAGATTCAGCCCTTAATGACTAGCTAGATACGTAAGATTCATCCCTTAATGACTACCTAGATACGTAAGATTCATCCCTTAATGACTAGCTAGATACGTAAGATTCATCCCTTAATGACTAGCTAGCTATTTAAGATTCAGCCCTTGATGAATAGCTAGATATTTAAGATTCAGCCCTTAATGACTAGCTAGATACGTAAGATGCAGCCCTTAATGACTAGCTAGATACCCAAGATTCAGGCCTTATTGAGTAGTTAGAGATTTAAGGTTCAGCTCTTAATGAGTAGCTAGAGATTTAAGGTTCAGCCCTTAATGAGTAGCTAGAGATTTAAGGTTCAGCTCTTAATGAATAGCTAGAGATTTAAGGTTCAGCTCTTAATGAGTAGCTAGAGATTTAAAATTCAGACCTTTTATTTTATTTTATTTCATTTATTTATTTCACCTTTATCGAACCAGGTAGGCCAGTTGAGAATACGTTTTTATTCACAACTGCATCCTGGCCAAGATAAAGCAAAGCAGTGCGACAAAAAACAACAACACAGAGTTACACGTGGAATAAACAAAAGTACAGTCAATAATAATAAAAATCCATATAGAATGTGTGAGTAAGGAGATAAGGCAATACATAAGCCATGGTAGTGAAGTAATTACAATATAGCAAATTAACACTGGCCTGATAGATGTGCAGATGATGATGTGCAAGTAGAAATGCTGGTATGCAAAAGAGCAAAAAAAACTACATAAAAACAATATGGGGATGAGGTAGGAAGTTGGATGAGCTATTTACAGATGGGCTGTGTACAGCTGCAGTGATCGGTAAGCTGCTCAGATAGCTGATGCTTTAATGAGTAGGTAGATAGTTAAGATTCTTACTTAAATAATTTTCCATTGTTATACACTAGTATTTTTTTTACAGATACACACTTGATTTGTGTGACTTAGTCATACATCTGAGCGTACAGATTTGTGAGCTGTTTGGGTGTGACCACATTATGTGACCTCCTGTGTTTACAATCAGCAGGAATTTAGCTATGTGGGAATTACAGGGAAGAACAGAGAATGGTGCTGATATCAGCTATCTTGATATGCACAAATGAGCTAAAATACTTTTTACAACTCTGTTCCCGGCCCTGTTTCTGCACATCTGCTAACTGTCACATAGATAAGAGGATGCATTTTCTAAAAAATGAGAGAGCCAACTCTGTTCATTGGGCTTTCAACTCTGAACTATTTGAGTGATTTGTTGATTGCTCCATTTTTTGCAAATCTTATAATAAAGTTGTTGTTTGAAGAATCTACAGTCTCTCTCCTTCTGGTTAGAATTTCTGCCACAGAGTTAAGATTCAGTCCTTAATGAGTAGGTAGAGAGAAGGTGAGGTACCAGACTAGAGGCCCCATCTCAGCGTGCGGCTACCAAGAAACCTATAACTGGATACAGAAAAATCCCAGGGGGTGTGTTGGGGTGTGTTGAAAGGAATGAATCAGAACTATTGCCCTTGGCCCTGTGTTTACACCTCTAAATAAGTGTGTATTCAATTGCTAGTTCATCAAGCACATTCAGAAGATGTGTTGAGATTACCATTTTCTGAGCTGCCGAGAGTCCTTTGGTATAAAAAGCAAATTAGTGTGTGTGTGTTTTTGTGTGTGTGCTGTGCTGTATGTGTGCCGGGTGTATATGCGTGTGTCGGTGTTCTGAGCATACAAGTGTCTGTGTGTGTGTGTCTGTGTGTGTGTGTGTGTGTGTGTGTGTGTGTGTGTGTGTGTGTGTCTGTGTGTTTCTGTGTGTGTGTGTGTGGATGACATAGAGCATTAGCCTTGCCTCATTACTCTAACTGGACCACCGAGTACAGGCAAGTGAGGACGACTAAGCAAGAGAGGGAGAGAGAGAGAGAGAGAGAGAGAGAGAGAGAGAGAGAGATAATTAACATTCAGTACATTATTTGAAACAAAAAAATATGAAGAAAAAATAGAATATTTATTGGGTGAAAAGCCCAAATTGACCCGTTTCAGGAAACTGGGCATCGTGGGTCACTACTTCACACGAGAGCCGTTTCAGGAAACTGGGCATCGTGGGTCACTACTTCACACGAGAGCCGTTTCAACGTAAACTTTTTTTTAATCAAATCAGTTTTTTGGGCAGAAATGCCTTCTGGAACATATTGCTAAGTAGAACTGCATACGTGTTGCTGTCCACTTTCTGGAGGACCGAGTTTTGAAATTAGAGTATGATACCTATGGAGATCGATTAGATCTTCAAACTAAGTGCAACCATGGCGTCCGTGACAGTGAGAAGCTTCCAACCATGATGTATACGGTAAGATAGTCTAGCTAGCTATATTTTCATATATTACATGTTTCAAATTTTTGACGAAGTCGTTTTCATTTCAAGTTAAAGTGTACTGTTAGCTAGCTAGCTAACGTTAGCTGTCTATCTCGCTAGCTAACGTTACATGTATGATCTTATTATTTAGATCTCAGAGCCATTTGCTTGGCTAGTTATAGCCTGATGTTAGCTTGCTAACAATGAACATGGTTGGTTAGTTACCTGCAGATTCATGCAGGGTAGCAGTGTCAAGAGTTGGGATTATGGTTCATTGTTTACCTAGCTAGTTAGCTACGTGTCTCAACAAAAGATTCCATTTAAGGGTAAGGGTACCCTAAAAGTAACCATTTAGGGTGCGTTCGTAAAACGTCGGCAAAAAAGTGTAATTAAATTGTTGCCAGCAGCACAGTTACAGTCACCAACACCCTAGATAACATGAAAACAGCCTAACCACCTCTGCTAGGGCGAGTAAAATGGTGTGGGGTGTTCTTTCATTTGTGTTTGGAAGTAACTAGCGAACTAGCCAATGTTAGCCGGTTAGCTTGAGGCTATACTGCCGTTGTGACGTCAGAACGTTCAGATCAACCCTACTGATCGGCCAGAGCACTCAGAGAGCGTTCAGCATAACAACATAACAACCTAACCAGCTCTGCTAGGGCGAGTAATGTTCAGTGAGCTGTTCTCTGATTTGTGTCTGGAAGTAGCTAGTAAGTTAGCTTTGGTCCTTGACTGCTGTTGTTGGCATAGAACACTCGGATCAACCCTTAAAGAGATGTGTAGGGCTAAAGCTTAAGTGGGTTTGAACAATGCTGAATGGGTGTAGACAAAGAAGGGCTCTCCAATAGTAGTACCAAAACATAAAAAGGCAATTTTCTCAAAAGTGAGTTTACAAGTTGATCAACTTTCAAAGCATAATTACTTTCCCATTGTTCCTCAAATGTAGTGTATGATATATCATTTTCTAGCTCTGAGTCTCTACTTTTATCCTATGTACAAAACACAATTTCAATTTTTGCTACATAAGACCTATTTGAGCTGGTGGGGCACACATGTGTCCTCCTTCCAGAACCTGAGGGACAGCCAGTGAAAAGTGCAATGTAATGTCAATAATATTTCCCATTTAGTTTTCTTTTGGCTTTCATACCATGTCATGTGTCTTCTCAGTCAGGTTGAGACTCATATACCACTATTGATTTATTGTATTGTTATTCTCCTTAATATTGTTGTTGTAGTTGCTGTTGATGGCAATCACATTTCCACCACTACTATTATTATCGCTGTTGTTCCCACCACTTTTGTTATATGTATACTTTGACAATGTAAGTTATTTAACTTGCCATTTCAATCAAGTCTATTGAATTGACATTGAATTGAGAGAGTGAGATAGAGACAGAGGTTATTTCTATGTGTTTTTATCTGCTTTGCCAGTCATTGTTTGAATTGTGTGTGTGTGTGTGGGTTTGTGTGTGTGTGTCGTCCACCTCCACAGCTTCTAATTGCTGAGAATTTCAGGTATGGTGCTTTCTGAAGGCTAAGAACCACCTGGGGTTTAGGCCTGCCTTCCCCTGATTATAATACAACCTCTCTCTCTTTCTTTTTCTCTTTGTGTCTATCTTTCACTCTCTCTTTGCTGCTGTTATATTACATGTGGCCTGATTCAGGAAACTAGGCGGATGTCGCAAGTCACGACTTCACAGGAATGCTTGAATGTCAATGGTTTTTTTTAAGTGTTTTTTTTCCACCTAAATGCCTTCTCAAACATGTGAGCTTTCATGTGCCTTCATATCACACTTGTATGCCATCTGTAAATATGAATAAAATTGTTAAATTACAAGCCTAGTTGGATTAGCCACAGAAAAAGCGAGCAACCTTCCCGCGAGCCATGACTGGCGGAGATAATGAGTGGCTTGAACATGCCGAGAGATGAGTTTGGATTGGTCTACCATATAGCATGCGTCTGTCTATTGGAGCTGGTCATTATGTTTAGGTAATCATTTAGAACGCGGATTTTATGAAAACATTTATTGCGTAGTAAAAGTTTAAGAGTTTTGTAAGTAAGAGTTTTGAAATAGTGGAAATCAAGTATGGAGATGAGGAAAACACCAGTCTGGATTACATCGTCAAACTAAGGCAACCATACATGGCACCAGACACGTTTCTAATTTGACAGAAAGTGGTTTAATTTCAAGTGTACTGTTAGCTAGCCAACTGTTAGCTAGCTGGGTCACTAGCTAACATTATGTGTATGATCTTGTTATTTGTATCTCAGACACATTTGCTTGACTAGTTATAGCCATAGAACTTGGTCGGTTAGCTAAATGTAGATTCATGCAGGGTAGTAACGTCATGAGTGATTATGGTCCATTGTTTAGCTAGCTAGCTACTTGTCTTAACAAAAGACTCCACTCTAATTGTGACAAAGTAGTTTCATTTCAAGTTTCAAGTCAAAGTGCTAGCTAACATTGGCTGGCTGGCTCACTAACTAACTTTACTTCATGTGTTGGGATTCATTGTTTACATTTCTTAGCAAAAGACTCTCATCTTAGTGTGCCAGAGCGCAGAATAAGTGATGTATTTTTGAACGCGCAACACCCGTTGAATATGTCCGGTGTCTGTAAAGTAATTCAATTGTTGTCAGCGGCACAGTTACAGTCACCAACGCTCTGGATAACATGAAAAAACCCCAGCTCTGCTAGGGTGAGTAAAATGGTGTGGAGTGGGGTGTTCTCTCATTATCTGTCTGGAAGTAGCTAGCCAATATTAGCCAGTTAGCTTGGGTGCTTGACTGTAGTTGTGAGGTCAGAGCTTTCAGAACAACCCTACTTATTGGCCAGAGCGTCCAGTGTGTGCTCTGAACATGAAACCACAGCGATAGGGCGAGTAATGTTCAGTAAGCTGTTCTCTCTCTCTTAAATGTCTGGAAGTAGCTAGCATATTAGTACAGAATGGTTGAATGAACCCTTAAAGAGATGGGTGGGGTTAAGGCTTAAGAGGGTGTGAGCAATGCTGAATGGGTGTAGACAAAGAGGGGCTCTCCAATAGTAGTACCAAAACATAAAAAGAGGGTTTTCTCAGAAGTGAGTTTACAAGTTGATCAACTTTCAAAACAGAATTACTTGCCCATTATTTCCTCAAATACAGTGTATGATACACCATTATGTAGCTCTGAGTCTCTACGTTTATCCAATGTAAAAAACACAAGTTAAAATGTTGCTAAGACCGAATCCAGGTGGTGAGTCACATATTGTAAATATCCAGCATCTTAAATCTCAACAAAACTGTTTTCCAAGATAGAGGGGGTATGAAATTATCAATCCCCACACATCTCAGTTGAATGTCCCAAATCACGGACACACAGATGCCAAGCGAGAGCACAACAATAATTCTATGAGGGTAACACCACACACACACACACACACACACACACACACACACACACACACACACACACACACACAGACACACACGCACAGAAACACACATGCACACACACACACACACACACACACACACACACACACACACACACACACGCACAGAAAAATACATACTACGAACAGGGAGATGGAGGCTATCGACAAATATGTAAATTAAAGGGACCTCAACAGCCTTTACTCGGTGTGAGAAAGAGAACCCAAATACATTCTGGTGAGACGGGTCCTCTTCTGGCTTTGGACGGTTGCTCTGTGCTTACCCACACACACCCTCCCTTTGCTTAAAAAAACACCTTCACTTACTCAAACACACACATGGACGCACGCGCACACACACACACGCGCACACACACACACACACACACACACACACACACACACACACACACACACACACACACACACACACACACACACACACACACACACACACACACACACACACACGTACACACACACACACGTACACATACACATTAGGAATCCTCTCCCTTGGTAAGTAATTAAGTCAAAGTGTTTTCTGCCCAGTCTGCAGATTTATGTACTCCAAATCCCTGGCAAAGTGTTAAAAACTGAAATCATTAAGCCTGTATGTTCGTCATCCACCCTCTCCTCAATCCGTGTAAGCTTTCCGAGGAATACAACCCCCCCTAAGCTTTCATTATCTGATTGGATTATATACATCATATATACATTCCACCTATCCAGGACAGAGTTAATACTGTACTATCTCTATCTCTCTCTCTCTCTCTCTAGTTCTCTCTCTCTCTCCAGCTCTCTCTCTCTCTCTCTCTCTCTCTCTCTCTCTCTCTCTCTCTCTCTCTCTCTCTTCCTCTCAACAATATTTAGTGCTTGTAGTATCTCACTTGGAGTGCTTGTAGTATCTCACTATTCCAAATCTTAAACGTGATTTTCCTATATTCTGTATATATTTCCACACTTTGAGGTTGGAATAGTACTGTTAAATTGTGAAAATGATTCCCTTTAACAGCCCCATAGGGCGCCTGCACAATTGGCCTAGCATTATCTGGGTTAGGGCTTGGCCGGGGTAGGCCGTCGTTGTAAGTAAGAATTTGTTCTTAACTGACTTGGCTAATTGAATAAATAGTGTAAGAGCTGTTTGAAAAGGCTGGCTGAAATTTCTGCCTGTTTTGGTGTGAGGGAGTTCTGGCCTTCCATGGTGACATCACCATGCGGTAAATTAGTTAATAGATGAATAAGAAAGAGAGTTCCAATCCTCTCTGCCAATAACAGCAAATGTTCAGTTTTTCCTTCCTCACTCAAACCACTGCCAGACGGTCCTAGAAAATGATTGCTTGAGAAATTGCTCTTTGTTAAGAAGCTATTTGGTTTCTTGTGTCAATTTTGAGAACAGTAGGTACTTAAGGTACTTAATTGTTACCCAGAAATTATTTGATATTTCGATAAAAATGGCTGTATAGGACCTTTTAAATGAAAAACTATTTCATTTGACTAAACTGTTGTCTTGGAATGTTCAGTACGTGCGAAAGCCTTAGTGAAATATTGAGTAACTAAACAAAGTAGATGTAAATATGCAGTGCATTCAGAAAGTTAAAAAAAACTTTAATAAATTTGCCAACATTTCTAAAAACCTGTTTTCGCTCTGTCATTACGGGGTATTGTGTGTAGATTGATGGGAAAAAAACCCAACAACAATTAATCCATTTTAGAAAAAGGCTGTAATGTAACCGAATGTGGAAAAAGTCTCGGGGTCTAAATACTTTCAGAATGCACTGTATATAGTATTGTGAGTGTGCATAGTGTCAGCGCAAGATATGGTCAGTGCAGATAGTCTAGGTAACCATTTAATCATCTAATTAGCAGTCTTATTGCTATTTAGCAGTCTTGTGTATTGGGGGTAAAAGCTGTATCGGAGCCTGTTGGTCTGAGAGCCGATGCTCCGGTGCCGTTTGCAGGACGGTAACAGAGTGAGCAGTCTATGGCTTGGGTGGCTGGAGTCTTTGGCAATTTGTAGGGCCTTCCTCTGACTCCACATAATATATAGAGGTTCTGGATGGCAGGGAGCTCAGTCCCAGTGATGTACTGGGGTGTCTGCACCAGCCCCTATAGCGCTTTGGCATATAAAGCAGTGATGCACCCAGTCAAGATGCTCTTGATTTTGCAGCTGAATAATGTTTTGAGGATCTGAGGGCCCATGACAAATCTTTTCAGCCTCCTGAGGGGGAATAGGGGCTTTCGTGGCCTCTTCATGACTCTGTTGGTGTGTGTGGACCAAGTCCTTAGTGATGAGGACGCCAAGAAACTTCAAGCTCTCGACTCGCTCGTTGATGTAGACATAGTTGGACGTCATCCAACATTTTTTCACAAATGCATCGTTACCAGAAGTCCACCTACTTTCTGATAATCAAATGACCTAGATCAAGACTGGCAATGTGACTGACAATGTGACTGGTAATGTGACTGGCAATGTGACTGGTAATGTGACTGACAATGTGACTGGTAATGTGACTGGTAATGTGACTGGCAATGTGACTGGTAATGTGACTGACAATGTGACTGGTAATGTGACTGGTAATGTGACTGACAATGTGACTGGTAATGTGACTGGTAATGTGACTGACAATGTGACTGACAATGTGACTGACAATGTGGCTGACAATGTGACTGACAATGTGACTGACAATGTGACTGACAATGTGACTGGTAATGTGACTGGTAATGTGACTGACAATGTGACTGACAATGTGACTGGTAATGTGACTGGTAATGTGACTGGCAATGTGACTGACAATGTGACTGACAATGTGACTGACAATGTGACTGACAATGTGACTGGTAATGTGACTAAACAAATAGCTCACAGTATAGTTAGCTGTGTTCCTGACATTTGCTACAACTTGCGATATAGTTTTGAATCCCCCACGGGATGTTTATTTCCCACTTTAAAATATTGAATTAAATGTGTTGTTTTAGTGTAAATGTGTTGTTTCAGTGTAAATGTGTTGTTTTAGTGTAAATGTGTTGTTTCAGTGTAAATGTGTTGTTTTAGTGTAAATGTGTTGTTTTAGTGTAAATGTGTTGTTTCAGTGTAAATGTGTTGTTTCAGTGTAAATGTGTTGTTTCAGTGTAAATGTGTTGTTTTAGTGTAAATGTGTTGTTTCAGTGTAAATGTGTTGTTTTAGTGTAAATGTGTTGTTTCAGTGTAAATGTGTTGTTTCAGTGTAAATGTGTTGTTTCAGTGTAAATGTGTTGTTTTAGTGTAAATGTGTTGTTTCAGTGTAAATGTGTTGTTTCAGTGTAAATGTGTTGTTTCAGTGTAAATGTGTTGTTTTAGTGTAAATGTGTTGTTTCAGTGTAAATGTGTTGTTTTAGTGTAAATGTGTTGTTTCAGTGTAAATGTGTTGTTTTAGTGTAAATGTGTTGTTTTAGTGTGTTAAGACAGGAAGTACAGTCAAAACCTTGAAAATGACAATGAAGAATGACTCATGATTGAATAAGCCTTGTAGACCAACACTGAGGCGGCAGGGTATCCTAGTGGTTAGAGTGTTGGACTAGTAACCGGAAGGTTGCAGGTTCAAACCCCCAAGCTGACAAGGTACAAATCTGTTGTTCTGCCCCTGAACAGGCAGTTAACCCACTAGGCCGTCATTGAAAATAAGAATTTGTTCTTAACTGATTTGCCTAGTTAAATAAAGGTAAAATAAATTTTAAAAAATGACATAGCCTGAGAGTCGTGAAATAGGACATTTTACATGGTACACCTAAATGTAGGCCTACATTTGACTTGAGGACTAGTAGTGGAGAGTTATTTCCTTCAAAAACCTCACGGAGAGTAAGTGAGGTTTAAACTCAAAGCTGTCTCTCGAACTTTGGCTGACTGTCGTAGTGGACTGGACTGCACTAACAATTTGTGAGAGTACGAATATGAACACAATATTCCTACATGTTTTTGTTCTGTAAAAGCACATAGATGCGTGTGAAACAGTAAGCAATTTTTTTATTTATTTTGGTCATATATGGAAAGATTGCCTTTTGAATGTTGTGTAACGTCAACAGCCTAGTCAAGGAAGCATCGTGCAATATATTTTGTCCCACTGCACTTTAGACCGAGGCATGGGTAACAAGATGCACCTTGGGAGTTGGAGGACTTAGAATCTCCCTCTAGTGGCCATGTTGACCTGTTTAACAATGCTATTGTCTGGTGGCTCTACTGTGTAAAGTCTCTGATAGATTGATTTGTTATTTTGTTACCCACTCCAAGATCGCATAGCAGTTCAGACGTCTTTTGTCCTCGTCTTGTCGTGTCCTGTATATATATATATATATTTACAACTTTTTTCATATACATTTTATTTTTATTTTCCATCAACTCATCTTCTAAACACTCTCCTGCAACCAGCCTCACCAATTTATATTTATAAAAAATTATTATTTACCTCAGATCTGTAATCCTCCAAGAAGCTAGCCAGAAACTCCAAGAAGCTAGCCAGAAACTAGCCAGAAGCTAGCCCAGAAGCTAATCCAGAAGCTAATCAGAAGCTAGTTAGCTTCTTTACTGGCAAATCGTTAGTATTCAGCTAACCACGGTTTGTGGTCATCAGCTACCCTTTAGCTCGAAAATCTATCGGCAGTTTTGTACGGCGCAGCGCGGCTCGGAACGGAACATACCGGACCAATTTTTCTCTCCATGTCCCTGGATTTCAACTGCTCTCTGGACATTCATACCCGGATCTCACAGCTAGCTAGCTGCTATCTGTGTGACAGTCGGCTTTCGTCGATTCCGGAGCAAACATCGATTGTTCCGGTGCTAGCCAGCTCCGTCAATCACTCCTGAGTTCCATCATTCACTCCTGGGCTGCAGTCACCTATCCGGACCCGTTTCACTGCCTACGCGGAGCCCCACCGGGCCTTCACAACTGGACTGCCGACGTTATCTACCTGAAGGAGATCCGGCTGGCTCCTCTGTCGCGACGTTACCTGAACGCTCATCTGCGGCCCGCTAACCGTTAGCTGTCTTACTGGCTGCTATCTGAATAGACAATCGGACAATTTATTTATTTTTATTATTATTATGTTTTCTTCTCGGGCCTCTATAACTATATCTATTGTTCTTATTTTTGTTGTTGTTGTGTGATTTGGATTAATCCCCTCTACCTCACGGAACCCCACTAATCTACTGACCGAACGCAAGAGGTGGCTAACAACAGACTCCATCCTATGCTAGCTTGCTACCGGTTGGCTTGGCTAGCTGTCTAAATCGCCGTGACCCTCAACCAACCTCTCCACTCACTGGACCCTTTTGATCACTCGACTAAGCATGCCTCTCCTTAATGTCAATATGTCTTGTCCATTGCTGTTCTGGTTAGTGTTTATTGGCTTATTTCACTGTAGAGCCTCTAGTCCTGCTCACTATACCTTATCCAACCTATTAGTTCCACCACCCACACATGCAATGACATCTCCTGGTTTCAATGATGTTTCTAGAGACAATATCTCTCTCTTCATCACTCAATACCTAGGTTTACCTCCACTGTATTCACATCCTACCTTACCTTTGTCTGTACATTATACCTTGATGCTATTTTATCGCCCCCAGAAACCTCCTTTTACTCTCTGTTCCAGACGTTCTAGACGACCAATTCTTATTGCTTTTAGTCGCACCCTTATTCTACTCCTCCTATGTTCCTCTGGCGATGTAGAGGTGAATCCAGGCCCTGCAGTGCCTAGCTCCACTCCTATTCCCCAGGCGCTCTCTTTTGACGACTTCTGTAACCGTAATAGCCTTGGTTTCATGCATGTTAACATTAGAAGCCTCCTCCCTAAGTTTGTTCTATTCACTGCTTTAGCACACTCTGCCAACCCGGATGTTCTAGCTGTGTCTGAATCCTGGCTTAGGAAGACCACCAAAAATTCAGACATTTTAATTCCAAACTACAACATTTTCAGACAAGATAGAACTGCCAAAGGGGGCGGTGTTGCAATCTACTGCAAAGATATCCTGCAGAGTTCTGTCCTACTATCCAGGTCTGTACCCAAACAATTTGAACTTCTACTTTTAAAAATCCACCTCTCTAAAAACAAGTCTCTCACCGTTGCCGCCTGCTATAGACCACCCTCTGCCCCCAGCTGTGCTCTGGACACCATATGTGAACTGATTGCCCCCCATCTATCTTCAGAGCTCGTGCTGCTAGGCGACCTAAACTGGAACATGCTTAACACCCCAGCCATCCTACAATCTAAACTTGATGCCCTCAATCTCACACAAATTATCAATGAACCTACCAGGTACCTCCCCAAAGCCTTAAACATGGGCACCCTCATAGATATCATCCTAACCAACTTCCCCTCTAAATACACCTCTGCTGTCTTCAACCAAGATCTCAGCGATCACTGCCTCATTGCCTGCATCCGTAATGCGTCAGCGGTCAAACGACCTCCTCTCATCACTGTAAAACGCTCCCTGAAACACTTCAGCGAGCAGGCCTTTCTAATCGACCTGGCCGGGGTATCCTGGAAGGATATTGACCTCATCCCGTCAGTAGAGGATGCCTGGACATTTTTTAAAAATGCCTTCCTAACCATCTTAAATAAACATGCCCCATTCAAGAAATTTAGAACCAGGAACAGATATAGCCCTTGGTTCTCCCCAGACCTGACTGCCCTTAACCAACACAAAAACATCCTATGGCGTTCTGCATTAGCATCGAACAGCCCCCGTGATATGCAGCTGTTCAGGGAAGCTAGAAACCATTTTACACAGGCAGTTAGAAAAGCCAAGGCTAGCTTTTTCAAGCAGAAATTTGCTTCTTGCAACACTAACTCAAAAAAGTTCTGGGACACTGTAAAGTCCATGGAGAATAAGAACACCTCCTCCCAGCTGCCCACTGCACTGAAGATAGGAAACACTGTCACCACTGATAAATCCACCATAATTGAAAATTTCAATAAGCATTTTTCTACTGCTGGCCATGCTTTCCACCTGGCTACTCCTACCCCTGTCAACAGCACTGCACCCCCAACAGCAACTCGCCCAAGCCTTCCCCATTTCTCCTTCTCCCAAATCCATTCAGCTGATGTTCTGAAAGAGCTGCAAAATCTGGACCCCTACAAATCAGCCGGGCTAGACAATCTGGACCCTTTCTTTCTAAAATTATCTGCCGAAATTGTTGCCACCCCTATTACTAGCCTGTTCAACCTCTCTTTCGTGTCGTCTGAGATTCCCAAAGATTGGAAAGCAGCTGCGGTCATCCCCCTCTTCAAAGGGGGGGACACTCTTGACCCAAACTGCTACAGACCTATATCTATCCTACCATGCCTTTCTAAGGTCTTCGAAAGCCAAGTCAACAAACAGATTACCGACCATTTTGAATCTCACCATACCTTCTCTGCTATGCAATCTGGTTTCAGAGCTGGTCATGGGTGCACCTCAGCCACGCTCAAGGTCCTAAACGATATCTTAACCGCCATCGATAAGAAACATTACTGTGCAGCCGTATTCATTGATCTGGCCAAGGCTTTCGACTCTGTCAATCACCACATCCTCATCGGCAGACTCAACAGCCTTGGTTTCTCAAATGATTGCCTCGCCTGGTTCACCAACTACTTCTCTGATAGAGTTCAGTGTGTCAAATCGGAGGGTCTGTTGTCCGGACCTCTGGCAGTCTCTATGGGGGTGCCACAGGGTTCAATTCTTGGACCGACTCTCTTCTCTGTATACATCAATGAGGTCGCTCTTGATGCTGGTGAGTCTCTGATCCACCTCTACGCAGACGACACCATTCTGTATACTTCCGACCCTTCTTTGGACACTGTGTTAACAACCCTCCAGGCAAGCTTCAATGCCATACAACTCTCCTTCCGTGGCCTCCAATTGCTCTTAAATACAAGTAAAACTAAATGCATGCTCTTCAACCGATCGCTACCTGCACCTACCCGCCTGTCCAACATCACTACTCTGGACGGCTCTGACTTAGAATACGTGGACAACTACAAATACTTAGGTGTCTGGTTAGACTGTAAACTCTCCTTCCAGACCCATATCAAACATCTCCAATCCAAAGTTAAATCTAGAATTGGCTTCCTATTTCGCAACAAAGCATCCTTCACTCATGCTGCCAAACATACCCTTGTAAAACTGACCATCCTACCAATCCTCGACTTTGGCGATGTAATTTACAAAATAGCCTCCAATACCCTACTCAACAAATTGGATGCAGTCTATCACAGTGCAATCTGTTTTGTCACCAAAGCCCCATATACTACCCACCATTGCGACCTGTACGCTCTCGTTGGCTGGCCCTCGCTTCATACTCGTCGCCAAACCCACTGGCTCCATGTCATCTACAAGACCCTGCTAGGTAAAGTCCCCCCTTATCTCAGCTCGCTGGTCACCATAGCATCTCCCACCTGTAGCACACGCTCCAGCAGGTATATCTCTCTAGTCACCCCCAAAACCAATTCTTTCTTTGGCCGCCTCTCTTTCCAGTTCTCTGCTGCCAATGACTGGAACGAACTACAAAAATCTCTGAAACTGGAAACACTTATCTCCCTCACTAGCTTTAAGCACCAACTGTCAGAGCAGCTCACAGATTACTGCACCTGTACATAGCCCACCTATAATTTAGCCCTATCAACTACCTCTTTCCCAACTGTATTTTATTTATTTATTTATTTTGCTCCTTTGCACCCCATTATTTTTATTTCTACTTTGCACATTCTTCCATTGCAAAACTACCATTCCAGTGTTTTACTTGCTATATTGTATTTACCTTGCCACCAAGGCCTTTTTTGCCTTTACCTCCCTTCTCACCTCATTTGCTCACATTGTATATAGACTTGTTTATACTTTATTATTGACTGTATGTTTGTTTTACTCCATGTGTAACTCTGTGTTGTTGTATCTGTCGAACTGCTTTGCTTTATCTTGGCCAGGTCGCAATTGTAAATGAGAACTTGTTCTCAACTTGCCTACCTGGTTAAATAAAGGTAAAATAAATACAAATAAATAAAAATCGGATAAATGTGCTCAGCTGGTCATCCTCATCACAGTGTCTAATTGTGCCAAGTTGACCTATGAGAAAAGCTAGCAGCTAGTCATTTTAGACCAAAGGTGTAAACATTGTGTCTAAGCAGTAGTTTGGCAGTATGGCCCCATGTGTTTTGCCCTCAAGGATCTCAACAACAGCCTTCAGAAACACCATGCAACAGAATAATGCAGTTATTAAGGTCATCCAGTAGCTCTAAACCAGGGCTGTATGTGTGTGTGTGTGTGTGTGTGTGTGTGTGTGTGTGTGTGTGTGTGTGTGTGTGTGTGTGTGTGTGTGTGTGTGTGTGTGTGTGTGTGTCTGTCTGTGTGTCTGTGTGTGTGTGTATGTGTGTGTGTGTGTGTGTGTGTGTGTGTGTGTGTGTGTATGTGTGTGTGTGTGTGTGTGTGTGTGTGTGTGTGTGTCTGTGTGTGTGTGTGTGTGTGTGTGTGTGTCTGTGTGTGTGTGTTTGACATGGTAAAACTTTATGTAAATGTATCAGAGAGAGAGAGAGAGGAAGATACCAAAAGGTTGCTGTAACATCCTCAGCTCCTAGCAGAACGTTGCTGTAACATCCTCAGCTCCTAGCAGAACGTTGCTGTAACATTCTCAGCTCTTAGCAGAACGTTGCTGTAACATCCTCAGCTCTTAGCAGAACGTTGCTGTAACATCCTCAGCTCCTAGCAGAACGTTGCTGTAACATCCTCAGATCCTAGCAGAACGTTGCTGTAACATCCTCAGCTCCTAGCAGAACGTTGCTGTAACATCCTCAGCTCCTAGCAGAACGTTGCTGTAACATCCTCAGCTCTTAGCAGAACGTTGCTGTAACATCCTCAGCTCTTAGCAGAACGTTGCTGTAACATCCTCAGCTCCTAGCAGAACGTTGCTGTAACATTCTCAGCTCTTAGCAGAACGTTGCTGTAACATCCTCAGCTCCTAGCAGAACGTTGCTGTAACATCCTCAGCTCCTAGCAGAACGTTGCTGTAACATCCTCAGCTCCTAGCAGAACGTTGCTGTAACATCCTCAGCTCCTAGCAGAACGTTGCTGTAACATCCTCAGCTCCTAGCAGAACGTTGCTGTAACATCCTCAGCTCCTAGCAGAACGTTGCTGTAACATCCTCAGCTCCTAGCAGAATGTTGCTGTAACTTTTAATCTAGGAGATAATAATGCATTAATGTAGTAAGTAGAGTTGAATAGATCTTGATAAAGAGCATAGACGTGTGCAGTCTGCAGGGTGTGTGACCTCCAGACTAGATAATAAGAGGCATTATGATGATAGATTAATCTATGTTTCTCTCTGCTGTCACAGAGTGGATAACGCTCTGACTTCCAGGTATGGATGGTGATGTTTGTGTCTGTGTCTGTGTCTGTGTATGTGTGTGTGTGTGTGTGTGTGTGTGTGTGTGTGTGTGTGTGTGTGTGTGTGTGTGTGTGCTTGGGGACTGTCATAAGACACAGGTACAGTGTTCCAGGTACAGCTTTGTGTGTGAGTTTGTGTGTGTGTTTCCAGTGGGTACCTGTTGCTGGTTAAGCAGTGATTCAGCCCCCCCCCACACACACACACCTACACACACCTCTGTTGCACTACACACGCCCTCCGTGGGTGACCAGGTGCTTTCCAGTAAACCCCCCCACACCCCCACCTCTCGGTCAAAAACACTGCTTTTACGTCACTTCATATTGTGAGGCCAATGCACCAATCAGGCTGAGGTAGGGCTCATGTCCTTTTTCCATTTTCTTTTATATATCCATTATTTTACCAGGTAAGTTGACTGAGAACACATTCCCATTTACAGCAACGACCTGGGGAATAGTTACAGGGGAGAGGAGGGGGATCAATGAGCCAATTGTAAACTGTGGATAATTAGGTGACGGTATGAGGGCCGGATTGGGAATTTAGCCAGGACACCGGGGTTAAAACACCTACTCTTACAATAAGTACCTTGGGATCTTTAATGACCTCAGAGAGTCAGGACACCAGGGTTAACACCCCTACTCTTACGATAAGTACCATGGGATCTTTAGCGACCTCAGAGAGTCAGGACACCGGGGTTAACACCCCTACTCTTACGATAAGTACCATGGGATCTTTAGTGACCTCAGAGAGTCAGGACACCGGGGTTAACACCCCTACTCTTACGATAAGTACCATGGGATCTTTAGTGACCTCAGAGAATCAGGACACCAGGGTTAACACCCCTTCTCTTACGATAAGTACCATGGGATCTTTAATGACCTCAGAGTGAGGACACCAGGGTTAAAACCCCTACTCTTACAATAAGTACCATGGGATCTTTAATGACATCAGAGAGTCAGGACACCAGTGTTAACACCCCTACTCTTATGATTTTTGCCATGGGATCTTTAATGACCTCAGAGAGTCAGGACACCCGTTTAACGTCCTATCCAAAAGACGGCACCCTACACAGGGCAGTGTCCCCAATCAATGCCCTGGGGCATTGGGGTACTTTTTTAGTCCAGAGGAAAGAGTGCCTCCTACTGGCCCTCCAACACCATCTGGTCTCCCATCCAGGGACTCACCAGGTCCAACCCTGCTTAGCTTCAGAAGCAAGTCAGCAGTGGTATGCAGGGTGGTATGCATTAGAAATTACTCTGTTCTGCTTGGACCAACCAAACACCACCCAGGACTGTATTACAGAGAGTGCAATTCACTATTCTATGTGCCTCAACAGTTGCCATTGGAGTTGATGTTAGGGACTCGAGATCTCAACACATGGTAGATCTAGCATAACACCTTACTCAATCTGTCACTATTGTCAATAGACTGTCCCTGAGGCTGTAGGAAATTACAGAGGGAATGGTTCATATTCCTTAAAGCTAGAGTCCTTAATGGTGAAACAGCCACGTCTGTTTGTGATATTACAACATCAAAGAAGTTACTGCAAACATCAACACAGTTTTTCCCCTCTGACATCATTGCACTCACGATAGAAGAGCACAATATGTTCTGACATTTTTTTTTACCATGCTAGGTGACACTCCTCAGCCCGGGCAAAAACAATAATAACAGCTTTAATGCTATGGCCATTGGCTCTATTTTCCCCCCACTGCCGATTCAAGCCCCAATCAACTACATCATCAGTTACATATTCTTATTAATCACTAATCAATCCAACTATGTGCATGTATGTTCATGTATGTGCAACACACATAAGCATAACTGCTGAAACTCTACCAGGTCAAGGCAAGACATAACTGCTGAAACTCTACCAGGTCAAGGCAAGACATAACTGCCCTACATTCATTCAGTCAGCCTATATGTTCCTTTGGCAACATTCAGGTTTAGGATTCTCCGACTGTCTGGGTTGGTCAAGGATAACTGTGTCATACCCTCACTGCCGTTAAATAACATATATTTCGTCTCTTGCTTTTCTGCCCTTTAGATTAAAATGTAGAATAGTCGCAGGCTAAAAGCCGTGGCCTTTCTGTCAGTCTGAAGATTCTGTCACGGGTGCTTCAAAATGCATTTGTAAAGCGAGTCCCAAAGTCTATAAGGTTGCAGGGAGACATGAAAAGATAGCAGAGAAAGAAAAAAAAGCGACAGAGAGGGAGGATGAGAGAGGGGGAGCAGACGGGTCATTTAGCAGCTACAATAGGCCAATTCTTCTGAAAAAGTTGGCTTCCCTCTATCTCTCTTCCCTCTCTCCTCCATCTCTCAGTTTTTCCATCTGTGTGGAGATAAATCGCCACCGCAAGAGCTTTCTCAAGGGCTGGCTGGCGGGAGAGAGGGGTAAGAAACATGAAAGCCTAGCGCTCTCAAATATTAGCTATCTGCTAAGTATACAAGATAAAAGAACAGACACAGTTTCACAGTTGCAGATGCGTGCGTGCGCTTGCACACACACACATCACTAACACAAACTTATACAGTCACACAAAGTGGAATAGTTGATTATTTACTTGTTGCTACATAAACTTTTGGTTCTGTGGGAGTGGTGTCCCCTTGAGAGAGATGGAAAGAGGTGGAAGAAATGAGGGAGGGAGGAGAGAGCTTCTCTTGTGGTTATCGCAATGCTCCTTATGCCCCCGCCACAAAAGAGGGGAACGGGGAGATAAAGACGTCCAATATTGCCTCGGCATCTTTTTTTGGGGAGCATGTTTTAGGAGGAGACCTGGATAATACATCATCTCCAAACCCATTTACAAAGACCACGATAAATCTACAGACCTTTCTACAGCAGCCACACTAACACACATACAGAGGAGGAGGAGGGAGAGAACGGAGAGGAGGAGGACGGGGAGGAGGATGGAGATAAGAGAGAGGAGGAGGAGGGGGATGGGAAAGAGGAGGAGGACAGGGAGGAGGAGGAGGAGAAGGGAGAGGAGGAGGAAGGGGGGGGGGGAAGGAGGGGGAGGAGAAGGAGGGAGAGAAGGGAGAGGAAGCGGATGGGGAGGAGGAGGAGAAGGTGGTGGAGGAAGAGAAAGGAGAGGAGGACATGGAGGAGGACGGAGAGGAAGAGGAGGAGGAGGAGGAGGAGGAGAAGGGAGAGGAGGAGGAGGACAGGGAGGAGGAGGGAGAAGGGAGACGAAGGAGTGGGAGATGTGAGAATTGGTGGATAGGGGGAGGGAAGGTATAAAGGAGGAAGAACAAATACTGTATGTATAAATAGAGTGAGGGAGTAAGAGAGGGATGGAGAATGGCAGGTTGTGAAGAGGGAAAATAAACTCCCTTAGAAATAACTCCCTTAGTAACAGGTCCTCCTGACCATCAGACTGACCTATAGACACCCCTCCCACTATAACCCCAGCGCCAGGTATAGAAAACTGCCCCTGCCTTAGGGTGCTGGTCCATACCCACCCTCCTCATCATCTCACCCTCAGGTTCACGACCCGCCATACACCTCCACCACCACCTATTGTCACCATCCCCATCTCACCCTCAGGTTCACGACCCGCCATACACCTCCACCACCACCTAGTCTACACAGGACATACTCAGTAGGTATCTTGCCTAAGGTGCCACATCAGTGTTTTTTTTACAGATTGTTTTTGGCGGGTCAACTGTGATGTCACCCTACCCTACAGATGTAGGATCTTAATTTAACCTGTAGTGTTGCGGTAACAAATATGTTTAGTCCATAATGTTGCTTGATCGGTGGTTAGGGTATTAGCTGATCAAAATGAGGCTACTTGAAAAGTGGAATACTGTTAATATAACCGCATATTAGTGTGGGTTTTCAGTGAATTTACGTCAATCACAAAGCTCATCTGCATTTCCTGCGAAACAGAAAAAATGTACAGCAATAAATCAGTGATCAAATTTAGACCCTACATCTGTATATCTGTCCTTTTCTTGGTAAGCTCAGACTAATCCCAAGAACAGCCTAGCAGCATTTTAAGATATCTTGTTAACTGTGTTTGGTCCTTGAATGTTGAATTATTAGACAACATATTTTGTTTGACCTTGTCATAATCTTTCTGGAAAACAAGAGAGCATTTTAATGTAAGGTTATTTTACAACTATATCAAGAACGAGATAGAACCTCTATCTAATCCTAGACGTCTAGTTTGGATTGAGTCGACCAAGGCATAATGTCTTGCTAAATTGTGGAGAGACAACCATGCAGTATCATCAATATCTACAATAGGGCAAATATATTTTTTGTGTCACTGGGTGAAAAGGGTCAATATCAGATGATATCTCTATCTAGATATCTAGATAGATATCTATCTCTAGATAGAGATATCATCTGATATTGACCCTTTTCACCCAGTGACACAAAAAATATATTTGCCCTATTGTAGATATTGATGATACTGCATGGTTGTCTCTAGATAGATATCTAGATCTAGATCTATCAGGAGTAGACATGCTTCAGATAGGCATGTCCTTCATTTCATATATTCTCTGTAATTGGACAGTTTCTACATGCATCCAATCCAGACCTCAGTAATCTCCTTGCTCCCATATAAATCCAGGCGATATCTGGGGTGAGATATGTTCAAGATACATGTGATGCACGTGGACCCCCTTACATATTTGTAGAATATTCTAACTTTGCAAATGGTATGTGTCTACATGCTGACATATCTAAGCCTTTATACTCAACATGCTGACATATCTAAGCCTTTATTTAGCCTTTATATTATGTGAACGACTCCACATATTTTCAGAAAATAATCTGTAGTCATGACCTAATAATTTATTTGTCCGTATTTGTAAAAAAAGAAAAGAAAACATAATTTCAATAGATATCCAAACTTATGTGAATCATAGATGTGTCCAGCATCCAAATTATTTTACCTTTTCAGGCGCAGAAAATCTCTGTGTTTGTTCACTTAAAGGTGACATATGTGAGTAGACAGTTGCACTATATTCCGTATTAGGTTATATAAGGCACAAAAAGGCAAATGTCATATTTAATCCAATCTCTGCTATTTCTGTCAAATCAAGAGCTCCAATCACAACACATGCTTCTGGAAAGATGCAAACACAGGCCAATCTTTGTGAAACATTTATTTTATTTGTTTAACAGAAAATAAAAGCTTCACGCTGTCACGAACCTCGTCCTCCTCTTCTGATGAGGAGTAGTGAGAAGGATCGGAGGACCAAAGCGCAAGGTGGTAAGTGTCCATAATTTAATGAAGCAAAATGAACTCTGAACAAAAACAATAAACAACAAACAAACAGTCCCGTAAGGTGAAGGACAAAACACTAATCAGGAAATAAACACCCACGAAACCCAGGTGGAAAAAGGCTACCTAAGTATGATTCTTAATCAGAGACAACTAACGACACCTGCCTCTGATTGAGAACCATACTAGGCCAAACACAAAAACCAACATAGAAAAACAAACATAGACTGCCCGCCCCAACTCACACCCTGACCATACTAAAACAAAGACAAAACAAAGGAACTAAGGTCAGAACGTGACACACACCCTCAATTCCACTGCCTGCCCTGTTTGTTATTATGGACGATGTGATAGGTGCAGATTCGGCCATCAGTGGCGATCTCTTGCAGTCCAGACCCAACGTGGTGGGAGAGTGTTTGTCTGTGATCCACTACAAACTGTCAATGCGTAAATAAAAATGTTGTCGATATTGCAAGAAAATATTGTAACTACTCTACCTGATTAATTCATGACAAGAAAACTAACTGGAACTAGTTAGCTAGCCAAGTTGCTTGATAGATAGCTAGCTAGTTAGCTTACATTAACAAAAATCCGCCTAAACATTTTAAAACATTAGCTGTCACCTTGGGCTTGATGGGGTAAAAAAAAATCCCAGAATGGAATTTCATTTCGTTAATTGTTAGTTAGGCTACCAGTTAGCTTTTACCCCCACTATCAAGCCTAGCTAGCTAGTCCTACTGGCTACTGGCCAAATTAGCTAGCATTCTTGATTTACTAAAATAAATAAAACATACAGTGGGGAGAACAAGTATTTGATACACTGCCGATTACAAAGCATGTAGAGGTCTGTAATTTTTATCATAGGTACACTTCAATTGTGAGAGACGGAATCTAAAACAAAAATTCAGAAAATCACATTGTATGATTTTTAAGTAATTCATTTGCATTTTATTGCATGACATAATTATTTGATACATGAGAAAAGCAGACCTTAATATTTGGTACAGAAACCTTTGTCTGCAATTACAGAGATCATACACGTTTCCTGTAGTTCTTGACCAGGTTTGCACACACTGCAGCAGGGATTTTGGCCCACTCCTCCATACAGACCTTCTCCAGATCCTTCAGGTTTCGGGGCTGTCGCTAGGCAATACGGACTTTCAGCTCCTTCCTAAGATTTTCTATTGGGTTCAGGTCTGGAGACTGGCTAGGCCACTCCAGGACCTCGAGATGCTTCTTACGGAGCCACTCCTTAGTTGCCCTGGCTGTGTGTTTCCGGTTGTTGTCATGCTGGAAGACCCAGCCACAACCATTCTTTAATGCTCTTACTGAGGGAAGGAGGTTGTTGGCCAAGATCTCGCAATACATGGCCCCATCCATCCTCCCCTCAATACGGTGCAGTCGTCCTGTCCCCTTTGCAGAAAAGCATCCCCAAATAATGATGTTTCCACCTCCATGCTTCATGGTTGGGATGGTGTTCTTGGGGTTGTACTCATCCTTCTTCTTCCTCCAAACACGGCAAGTGGAATTTATACCAAAAAGCTATATTTTTGTCTCATCAGACCACATGACCTTCTCCCATTCCTCCTCTGGATCATCCAGATGGTCAAAGGCAAACGTCAGATGGGCCTGGACATGCGCTGGCTTGAGCAGGAGGACCTTGCGTGCGCTGCAGGATTTTAATCCATGACGGTGTAGTGTGTTGCTAATGGTTTTCTTTGAGACTGTAGTCCCAGCTCTCTTCAGGTCATTGACCAAGTCCTGCCGTGTAGTTCTGGGCTGATCCCTCACCTTCTTCATGATCATTGATGCCCCACGAGGTGAGATCTTTCATGGAGCCCCAGACCGAGGGTGATTGACCGTCATCTTGAACTTCATCCATTTTCTAATAATTGCGCCAACAGTTGTTGCCTTCTCACCAAGCTGCTTGCCTATTGTCCTGTAGCCCATCCCAGCCTTGTGCAGGTCTACAATTTTAGCCCTGATGTCCTTACACAGCTCTCTGGTCTTGGCCATTGTGGAGAGGTTGGAGTCTGTTTGATTGAGTGTGTGGACAGGTGTATTTTATACAGGTAACGAGTTCAAACAGGTGCAGTTAATATAGGTAATGAGTGGAGAACAGGAGGGCTTCTTAAAGAAAAACTAACAGGTCTGTGAGAGCCGGAATTCTTACTGGTTGGAAGGTGATCAAATACTTATGTCATGCGATAAAATGCAAATGAATTACTTAAAAATCATACAATGTGATTTTCTGGATTTTTGTTTTAGATTCCGTCTCTCACAGTTGAAGTGTACCTATGATAAAAATTACAGACCTCTACATGCTTTGTAATCGGCAGTGTATCAAATACTTGTTCTCCCCACTGTATATCAAATTAGATACTCACTTTACCGTAAACAATTTTGAGGAATTTTCTAAACAGTTTCTCACTTATTTGTTTCTCCAGTTGTCAGTTCGACCACACCGTTTACACTTCATTCGTGGTGCCCAAATTAAAAAAAATGACAGTTGGAACATGATTCTTGCTGCTAGCCTACCAGTCACAGTGCTTTTATTTGGGTTTGCGTGTGCCTTGTCCAGAGGGAATAAAACAATAATAGTGTCTGAAAGAATATATCTAATATTTGTTAAATTATTGAGCTTGTCCTCAAAGTTCAAATAAGCATCAGAAGTTACATGTTGAAATGCATATCAATGTCATATGTCAGTTGTGCAGAGGTGAGGACGGAATCAAGCGCAGGACACAGAACGTACTTTACTCTGAAAAATAAATCAGCCAAAATAATCCACACAGGGATAACAAACCCTAACACACACGCACAAAACATAATGGGAACCAGAGGGTTAAATATGGAAATAATAATAACGTAATGGGAACCAGGTGTGTACAATCAAGACATAACAAATGGAAAAAGAAACATGGATCGGTGGCAGCTAGAAGTCGTGACAATCAAGATCCTGATATGGATCTCAGCCAAGAGCGTATGCATTGTCTGAGAAAATATACTACAGATGTAGGATCTTAGTTTGAGACAAAATAATCTGGCAGCAACAGGAAATATACATTATTAATGTAAGTATAATAAATGGCCATTGTTGTAGGTGTTGATACATTTTTCGTTGGGCCAATGCAGACTTGATTTGCCCTATCTCAGGAATTCTAATAAGTCCATATCCGACCAGTGTATGATATCCGGAGGGAATCCAAAAATCCAGATTTCATACTTGTCAAATTATTGAGCATGTGTTGAAAACTCAGAAATGCATCACCTTATTTTCTGCATATCAAAAAGCTTATCAAGATCCCGATATGGATCTCAGCTAAGAGATACATATCTGGCTTCAATGTAGCTTATTATCTTGAATGAGCTGAGAAAACACAGTCAGGCTAAAAGACATCTGGATTCAGAATGTCAGGATATGGTGCATATTCACAAAACTCCAAACATCGGGTATGGTCTGTATTGTCTAGAATATCAAGGTTTTTCATGTGAAGGTATCCCTTGTGTCGTGTAAAGATATCTTGTCTAACATTTATTTGATATGTTTCTGTTTACAGATATTGACTACATGACACAATTCAGTAAATAAGAAATGTAGCCTTCATACTGAATGGATCATTCTTTATATCAGAGTAATATTATGCCATGTATACAGCCGTTACATATTTTACTGAATATATTATATAATAGTGTTTTAAAGGAAGTCAAGACCTTGACCTGAATAATGGATGCAGATCCTGGTACAAGCCAACGGGTTTCTAATCGACTAGCACTCAAGCTTTAAGCAGAATTCAGGTACGGTTAAATCAATAGGAAGTATAATATTGCCAGTTTGAATGGACTATACAATCATACACTACCGATGCTTCTATTGGAGTTCAATGGCGTTTAACTTATTTTGCCCAAATCCAGTATAATTCTATCATTCTTCAAAATAACATTTGCAATCAGGTGCAAACAGAGACAAAGAGGGAGAGAAATAAAAATATATAATGAAAGTGAAAAATTATATGACGTGACTTAAATCACATATTGATTATCATTTTTAAACCCCTGTCTCACACCGTAGAGTTTTATGTGTACATCTTCTACTTTAAACAGTCCAGGTTCTACATATGACATGTACCCCCTCTCCCCTCTCCTTTTACCAACTGAACCTATACCATAAATCATGTAATAATGGGTATTTTTGAAGAAGAAGGATTTGTGTTTAAACAAAACTTGTCTCCGCATAAAAGCGATACAAGCATTTCCAGGGATAGTTTGGCTTTGACGCAGTGTGATAGGCCAGTACTTCAGGCACACATACCTATACGCATGCACACACACACACACACACACACATTTCAAGCGATCGCAGGTGCTTATTCTAAATATGCTCCGATTCGTTGATGACCTGCAGAGGGGGTCAAAAGAGAGAGCATTTAAAGGGGGGAAAGAGTGAGATACAAAATTGACACAAAACTTCTTAAGTAGTGGAGAAAATGCAGGGTTTATAAACCTAACATCCTGATTCAACTCCTGTTTTTCATTTGCCAGTAACATATGTGTTTTATCCCCACAAGCCTTTGGTTTGTTACTTGTCCTTGCAGGTCATAATACACTATGGAAATGTATCTTTGGAAAGCACTATCCTTTTAATCAAGCTTAGATGAAACATACTCAATTTAAATCTGGAACACTCAAATTAGTATTATATGTTACGTTTGGTATGGTTAAAGAAGACACAAGGTTACTTGAGGCAGAAAAAGAAAGTAGGGAGGTTGTAGGGTGGATTTGAGAGGGTTTTACCAGGTGTGTTTGTAATACTGACCGGTGATGTGGAGGGAGGTTGTAGGGTGGATTTGAGAGGGTTTTACCAGGTGTGTTTGTAATGCTGACCGGTGATGAGGAGGGAGGTTGTAGGGTGGATTTGAGAGGGTTTTTACCAGGTGTGTTTGTAATACGGACCGGTGATGAGGAGGGAGGTTGTAAGGTGGATGGGTTGACATAGAACATGAATACCAAGGCTGCAGGTTCGAATCTCATCACAGATAACTTAAGTATTTTAGCTACTTACTACTTTTTTTTACATAGGGACTTTTCAACTTCTTAGCATGTTAGTTCACCCTTCCCCTAACCTTAACACTAACATTAACCCTAACCTTAACCCCTAACCACTAGCCTAGCTAATGATAGCCACAACAAATTGGAATTTGTAACATATCATACGTTTTGCAAATTCGTAACATATAGTATCGTTTGCCATTTGTAATATATGTACGAATTGCAATTTGAAACATGTCCAACGAATTGTAATTGGTAACAGATAAGGAATGGATGATGGACCCACAAATTAATACATACCTGGATTGACATTTACTATGTTACGTCTACCGCTGAGTCCAGGTTGTTCTGAACGGCCAACTCTCTGCTCTGAATGTGTCATGTTGTTTCAGGTCAGAGTCCTTGACCTGTTACTAAGAGTTCCAAGACAGAAAAAGAACAGTCCTGCATTGGTTCTAGAACACTCACCCAGTTAACCAGTTAGAGCTCTAGGGGCGCTATTTCATTTTTGGATAAAAAACGTTCCCGTTTTAAGCGCGATATTTTGTCACGAAAAGATGCTCGACTATGCATATTCTTGACAGTTTTGGAAAGAAAACACTCTGAAGTTTCAGAATCTGCAAAGATTTTGTCTGTAAGTGCCCCAGAACTCATTCTACAGGCGAAACCAAGATGATGCATCACCCAGGAATTAGCAGAATTTCTGAAGCTCTGTTTTCCATTCTCTCCTTATATGGCTGTGATTGCGCAAGGAATGAGCCTACACTTTCTGTCGTTCGCCCAAGGTCTTAGCAGCATTGTGACGTATTTGTAGGCATATCATTGGAAGATTGGCCATAAGAGACTACATTTTCCAGAGGTCCGCCCGGTGTCCTTTGTCTAAATTTGTGCGTAATCTTCAGGTGCGGTCATTTTCTCCTGGGATTCAGGAGAGAAAGCATGTTTCCAAGAACGATGTATCAATGAAGAGATATGTGAAAAACACCTTGAGGCTTGATTCTAAAAAACGTTTGCCATGTTTTCAGTCGATATTATGGAGTTAATTTGGAAAAAAGTTTGCGTTTTGAGGACTGAATTTATGGATTTTTTTTGGTAGCCAAATGTGATGTATAAAACGGAGCTATTTCTAATACACAAGGAATCTTTTTGGAAAAACTGAGCATCTGCTATCTAACTGAGAGTATCCTCATTGAAAACATCAGAAGTTCTTCAAAGGTAAATGATTTTATTTGAAGGCTTTTATGTTTTTGTTAATGTTGCGTGCTGGATGCTAACGCTAATGCTAACGCTAAATGCTAACGCGAAATGCTAACTCTAGCTAGCTACTTTTACACAAATGATTGTTTTCCTATGGTTGAGAAGCATATTTTGAAAATCTGAGATGACAGTGTTGTTTACAAAAGGCTAAGCTTGAGAGATGGCATATTTATTTCATTTCATTTGCGATTTTCATAAATAGTTAACGTTGTGTTATGCTAATGAGCTTGCTGATAGATTTACACAATCCTGGATACAGGGGTTTTTTCATAGCTAAACGTGACGCAGAAAACGGAGCGATTTGTCCTAAACAAATAATCTTTCAGGAAAAACTGAACATTTGCTATCTGAGAGTCTCCTCAATGAAAACATCTGAAGTTCTTCAAAGGTAAATGATTTTTTTGAATGCTTTTCTGTTTTTTTGTGTAAATGTTGCCAGCTGAATGCTAATGCTAAATGCTACGTTAGCCATCAATACTGTTACACAAATGATTGTTTTGCAATGGTTGAGAAGCATATTTTGAAAATCTGAGATGACAGTGTTGTTAACAAAAGGCTAAGCTTGAGAGCTAGCATATTTATTTCATTTCATTTGCGATTTTCATGAATAGTTAACGTTGCGTTATGGTAATGAGCTTGAGTCTGTATTCACGAACCCGGATCCGGGATGGGGAGATCAGAAAGGTTAAGCACCCAGAGAAACTGGCTCAGGATGCAGAATGTCCTCCATCCCTCCAAAGTAGCATTACTCAAATCTAGGCTCTTGGAGGTTACAGCGTGTGTGCTAGTTTTTTCTCTTTTTCTGGTATTCAGTTGATCGAACAGTTTCATTGATTGACCAGAGTCCACTCACTGTCCTCCCTGGCCCATATCACTGACTGATTAAAAACAAGGCAGACACTCTGTGGCATGGAGGACAGGCGTTCCAGACATCACTACACATCACACTACTGTTCTCAATAGACTACTTTAACAGTGTGGGTTGTAGTCAGAGTCCTTGAACTTGTTTCAAACAGTTTGAAGAGAGAAGAGGAGTGTGACTGTTGCACATATTCCAAAGACCCACTCAATGAGAGCCAACAGGAAAACACATTTGTTTCATGATTTCAATATGAAAGGGACTGGTCACCGGAGTGACTCACTGCAGACAAGCAAAACATTTTTCTTTTTAACTCTGTGAAACACTGCTACTGTTTACACAGGTCGTATTATTCCAACTCCAATGGTTTAGAACCTCTAGACCAGCGTTTCCCAAACTCGAGATTCCAAGTGGTTCACCTTTTGGTTATTACTCCTAACACTACACAGCTGATTCAAATGAAGCTGGATGATTAGTTGATTATTTGAATCCAAAACGGGCTTGTGGTCCCCAGGACCGAGTTTAGGAAACCCCTGTTCTAGACTAATGTTTGATGTGTTTGTCATGAAGATAATTCTAAACAGAGTTCTGATGTCAGAGGTTAGTACAGCAGCATATTCGCCTCCGTCTCGGCCTGTAGTAATGTGTGTTTTGCGTGTTTGATTGTTCATGTATGTAAGTGTGTGTGTTTTGCGTGTGTGATTGTTCATGTATGTAAGTGTGTGTGTTTACCTGTCATGCCTATCAGAGTTAATGCTTTATATTGGATGACTGAGATGCTTGTCTTGGACCTGCAGTGCCTTGCAGAGCTGTTTCTACTGGGTTATCCATGCAGACATAAGCCTGGTGTTTTTACTGATACAGACTGTCCTTTTTATGATGCTGGAAGAAAAGATTTAGGAGGAAATCTGTGGAGAGGCAGCAAAAAAGCGATGTATTCCTCTCCTCAGCCGTCCAGCCGGATAGACTAGTGTCCGATTTGTATTCGTCTCCTCAGCCGTCCAGCCGGATAGACTAGTGTCCGATTTGTATTCCTCAGAAATACCTCTGAGAGAGGAGAGTTATGGACAGACAAACACGTTTACTGTTTCCTTTTGTTGATATCTCTTCTTCCCTCCATCTCTCCATATACCCATTTCTCTCTACCTCTCTACCCTTCTAAACCTTGCTCTCTCTCTCTCTCTCACCTTCTCCCTCTCTCTCTCTCTCTCTCACCTTCTCTCTCTCTCTCTCTCTCTCTCTCACCTTCTCTCTCTCTCTCTCATCTTCTCTCTCTCTCACCTTCTCTCTCTCTCTCACCTCTCTCTCTCTCTCTCTCTCTCTCTCTCTCTCTCTCTCCTCTCTCTCTCTCTCTCTCTCTCTCTCTCTCTCTCTCTCTCTCTCTCTCACCTTCTCTCTATCAATTAAAAATCAAGGGTCATTATTGGCATGGGAAATGTATGTTTATATTGCCAAACCAAGTGAAATAGATAATAAACAAAAGTGACAAACTATAAAAAATGAACAGTAAACATTACACATAGAAAAGTTGCAAAAACATTAAGACATTTCAAATGTCTATATACAGTGTTTTAACAATGTGCAAATAGTTAAAGTACAAAAGGGAAAATAAATAAACATAAATATGGGTTGTATTTACAATAGTGTTTGTTCTTCACTGGTTGACCTTTTCTTGGTCTCAAATCTCGCTGCTGTGATGGCACACTGTGATATTTCACCCAGTAGATATCGGAGATTATCAAAAATTGGATTTGATTTCAAATTCTTTGTGGATCTGTGTAATCTGAGGGAAATATGAGTCTCTAATATGAAAAAGAACAGAGATAACAGCAAGAGAACAACGAAGAGGGAGAGAGATAACAGCAAGAGAACAACGAAGAGGGAGAGGGTCACCACTCCCATGGAAGGTGTCTCCCCTGCCGGTTCGGGCGGCGCTCGGCGGTTGTCGTCGCCGGTCTACTAGCCGCCACCGATCCCTTTGTCCTTTTCTGTTAGTTTAGTCTTATTAGTTGCACCTGTCCCTTATTTTGTTTCTTGATTCATGTCTATTTAAGCCTGTTAGGACCGCCTATTTTTGTGCGGGATTGTTTTCTGTTAGTCAGGGTGTGCGTGTTTGTGTTCCTGTCCGTTTGTACCCTGTGTTGGGTCTGACTATTTTTCTGTCGATTTTGCGCCTGTTGTTTTGGGCGTTCGTTTGGGAATCTAAATAAAGTCGGTTTCCCCAGTATCCTCTGCTCTCTGCATTTGACTCTGCACCCACCACACCAGGCGATTCTGACAGAGAGAGATAACAGCAAGAGAACAACGGAAGAGGGAGAGAGATATCAAGAGAACAACAGAAGAGGGAGAGAGATAACAAGAGAACAACGGAAGAGGGAGAGAGATAACAAGAGAACAACAGAAGAGGGAGAGAGATAACAAGAGAACATTGGAAGAGGGAGAGAGATAACAAGAGAACATCGGAAGAGGGAGAGAGATAACAAGAGAACATCGGAGGAGGGAGAGAGATAACAAGAGAACAACAGAAGAGGGAGAGAGATAACAAGAGAACAACGGAAGAGGGAGAGAGATAACAAGAGAACAACAGAAGAGGGAGAGAGATAACAAGAGAACAACAGAAGAGGGAGAGAGATAACAAGAGAACATCGGAAGAGGGAGAGATATAACAAGAGAACATCGGAAGAGGGAGAGAGATAACAAGAGAACATCGGAAGATGGAGAGAGGCAATAGAAAGGTGTGGAGAGAAACTACTCAAAAAGAGAGATGCCTCGGTGTTATGACCAAAGGTCTAATGGTGGCCCATAAAATCCCCCCATCAGTATACATTTTTCAAGGAAGACTGTTGTGGTCTGCGATTCAGGTCAGACGATAAATGTGTTGAGCTGGAAAATGATCTATCTGCTAACCACACACACACACACACACACACACACACACACACACACACACACGCACACTTGTCCAGGCATTGGTCTAATAGACAATAAGTGTGTTTCTGCAGTTTAAAAACAGGAATCAGCCTGGCCAAGTATGCCCCAGGGAGTCTTAGGAAGACAGAAACGCACGTACATCTAATAAGGTGAATCACAGCTTTCAGTGTCTGGCTGTTGGCTGGGACGCAGATAAATAACCCTGAGAGGCATGGCAATGACTACATTATCATTTTCACCAATTGTCTGAGCATTCAGAATGTCTTTTTTTGTTAGAAGGAATCAATTTCAAACGTTCTAACGGTTAGAATTTAAAATGTCTTCATTTGGACTGAGGATGGATTATTACTACTGTACTTGATATTATGTAATGATGTCCTAACATCACATTATAAGCATATAAAGTTAAACGTCTTTCCATCTAGCATTCTCTGCCCTGTCTATTTTACTTCTCCCATTCCTGTCATTCTTCTCCCTTTCTCTCTCTTCAGCATCCTGGTCTCAGCAATATATTCATATCTGCTCTCCTGCCAAACAGGCCTCACAAATGCTCATATAATGTCTGGCTAATTATCCATAATTAAGAAGACCTGGTCGATTGAGGTACACCAGTGTTTCTGTTGTGTCATCTCTCTCCTCCTTCATCCCCCCCTCTCTCTCTTTCTCTCTCTGTTTCTCTCTTTCTCTTCTATCACATTCTCTTCTCTGTCTCTCTCTCTCTTCTATCACATTCTCTTCTTTCTCTCTCTCTCTCTCTCTCACTATCACAGTCACCCCTCTCTTTCTCTCTCTTGTATCACATTCTCTTCTTTCTCTCTCTCTCTCTCTCTCTCTCTCTCTCTCTCTCTCTCTCTCACTATCACAGTCACCCCTCTCTTTCTCTCTCTTCTATCACAGTGTCCTCTCGCTTTCTCTCTCTCTCTCTCTCTCTCTCTCTCTCCTATCACAGTCTCCTCTCTCTCTCTCTCTCTCTCTCTCTCTCTCTCTCGTCGGAGTGCATGGGAGTGAGTCGTCAAGCAGAGTGTTTGTGAGAGCGAATGGAATTTCTTTTCACTCTATTGGGTTTTGGTATGTACATATATATATATTGATTAGTTTAGTTGTTTTAAGGGTATATTGTTTAACTATCACTAAGCACGTATAGGGGTGGTGGGATCTTTGAGGTTTGTTTTTCGCGAGGGCACAACCAGCGGGTGGGGCTGGTTGCAATGGCCACTCGCGGAAATGTAGAGTTTGAAAAACTT
This sequence comes from Oncorhynchus mykiss, assembly GCF_013265735.2. Lineage (NCBI taxonomy): Eukaryota > Metazoa > Chordata > Actinopteri > Salmoniformes > Salmonidae > Oncorhynchus > Oncorhynchus mykiss. The sequence continues at coordinate 38,167,243 of NC_048591.1, forward strand.
AGTCGGAGGCATGGAGTAAAAATTCCTGCTGCGGCTGGGTGTTCAGTGGAAGAATGTAGCTTGGCTGTGGGTGCTATCATTGGGTATGATAGCATCAAATCAGCCTCAAGGATGAATAGCACTGTAGTGATATTCTTAGATTCAATTGAAAAGGTGAATAAGATAGTTGAGAGGGGTGTTGTGTTGCGGGAGACACAGACGCCGGTATTTCCGCTTATGAATCCTGCGAAGAAAGTTATGCTTTCTAACGTGCCACCATTTGTTAGAGATGAAGTGTTAGAGCGAGAGTTATCTCGCCATGGTCAAATCGTATCTACAATAAAGAAGGTTCTTTTTGGATGCAAATCTCCATTGTTGAAACATGTCGTGTCTCATAGGAGACAAGTGCATATGATTTTAAAAAAGGAAGGAGATGAACTGAATTTAGCGTTTAGTTTTAAGATTGATGGATGTGATTATGTCTTCTATGCATCTACTGAATCAATGAAATGTTTTGGATGTGGAAGAGAGGGACATTTGGTGCGTAATTGTTCCGAGAATGAGCGCGCTGAGCCTGGTAGTAGCTTTAGTGCGGGTGCAACTGACGTACCACAGCGAAGGGATGAAAATACTACAGGTGTAGGGGAAGAGAGAAGGTGGGCAGATGTGGTTGGAAAAGTAGGAGAGGAAGGCATTGTGGATACGGGGGCAATTGTGGTAGATCAGAACAAAGAGGGAGGGGAAACAGTAGGTGAGATTGCGACTGCCGTCGCTGAGGTGGTGCTGGAAAATGAAATTGAAGGTCAAGAGGAGATTGAAATAACGGAAAAGGAAGCGGATGTTTTCAAAATACCGAGGAGTAAAAGGAAGAATTTAAGGGGTGGTGAAGGGTCTAATTCTAAGAGAAAGGTAGAGATGGATAAATCAGGTGAAGATGAACAGGTTGTAGAGATGGGGTTTTCTTCTGGGGAGGATAGCGAGAGTGAGTCATCTGACGCGTCACAACAATATAGTGAGATAGATGGGGTGGAAGGGAGGTATGGGATCGAGAAGATACGTCAATTTCTGAAGTTGACAAAAGGGAAGAAACATATGCAGGATTACAATGTAACTGATTTTTTCCCTGAACGTGAATTGTTTATTGAATCAGCAAAGTTTCTGATTACAGGGGGAGGTTTGAAAAGCCCTGAAATTGCTAGACTCAAGAAAGTGGTCACGAGAGTAATAAGTGATGTAAATTCTAAAGAAAATGAAAGAGTTCAGTTGCAGTTTTAACTCTGTAAAGAGATGTGGTGGCTGTATCTTCCTCTGTTTTTTTTTTCTTATCCATGAGCAGTTTTAAGATCTCTTCTTTAAACGTAAATGGGGCAAGAGATGTTAAAAAAAGAGCCATGGTGTATGAGTTAATGAGGGGAAAGGGAAGTGACACAATTTTTCTACAAGAAACGCATAGTAATTTGGAAAATGAAGTTATGTGGCAACAGGAGTGGGGGGGGGGGACAGTGGTGTGTAGTCATAAAAACTCAAAAAGTGGGGGTGTGGTTATCTTGTTCTCAAAAGGGTTTTTGCCTTTGTCATACGAGGTTGAAGAGGTTATTAAAAGTTAGAGCAAGGTATGAAAATATCAATATGTGTCTGATAAATGTATATGCCCCAGTGGTGACAGTTGAGAGGGTATGTTTTTTAGAGACATTATCAAATACCATTGAGAAATGTAACAAAGAAGATTATTTGTTTATTGCTGGGGATTTTAACTGCACAGTTAGCGATTTAGATAGAAATCACCAAGAACCTCATATAGCCTCAAGGACGTTTTTAAAACGCCTTATTGTAACAAATGAACTGTGTGATATTTGGCGGAGTCAACATGAAGGAACAAGGCAGTACACCTGGGCGCATGTGAGAGAGAACATCATCTCCAGTGGGATTTTCTGATCATTGTTTAATAACAGAGGTGGTGTTCATTAACGATGTAAAACCTAAAAGTGCATATTGGCATTTTAACATAACTTTATTGAGTGATGCTCACTTCAGGAACTGTTTCAGTTTTTTTTGGGAGAGGTGGAGGTCTCAAAAGGCCAGTTTTGTATCCCTTCAACAATGGTGGGATATAGGGAAAATCCAGATTCAACAATTTTGTAATCAATACACGAGGAATGTCACCAAGGATATCACCAGATCAATGAAAGCCCTAGAGATTGAAATAGTGGAACTCATGACGTTGGTTGAGACCACAGGAGATCGAGGCCATACTCAGGCCCTCAAGAGGAGAAAAGCTGCATTGGCAGATCTGCTGGGTATCAGAGCACAGGGGGCACTGGTGAGAAGTACATTTCAGGGCATATCTGAAATGGATGCCTCATCCAAATTTTTCTTTGGTTTAGAGAAAAAGAATGGACAAAGAAAAATTATTCATTGTCTCAAATCAGCTGTTGGACAAGAGCTCACTAGCCCTAGTGAAATTAGAAAGAGGGCAGTAGAGTTCTATGCTGAGCTCTACAAGTGTGAGTACAAAGAGGACAAAACAGTGACACAGCAGTTCTTTGATGGGCTCCCAAAGGTGCCTGCAGAAGCTAAGGTTGAGCTTGAGCAACCATTGTCTTTGCAGGATTTATACACTGCATTAAAAGGCATGGAAAATGGAAGGGCACCAGGCATTGATGGGCTTCCCGTTGACTTTTTTAAGTCTTTTTGGGCTATGTTGGGAGAGGATTGGTTAGAAGTAGCTAATGATAGTTTAACCGGAGGGTTACTACCAATAAGCTGCAGAAGGGCTGTCCTCACCCTACTGCCCAAAAAGGGTGACCCGAGGGAGGTGAAGAACTGGAGGCCGGTGGCTTTATTGTGTACTGATTATAAGATATTGTCAAAGGCTTTGTCCAACAGGCTGAGGGAGGTGATGGGGCAAATCATACATACGGATCAGTCCTACTGTGTTCCTGGCAGGCAGATAGGGGATAACATTTCTCTGATTCGTGATTTTTTGGACGTCTCTAGGGCTATTGGGTTGGATGCTGGTCTAATTTCAATTGATCAGGAAAAGGCATTTGACCGAGTTGAACATCAATATTTATGGCACACGTTTGAGGCGTTTGGGTTCAGCTCTGGTTTTATTGCCATGATAAAGGTGATATATATGGTGACATTGAAAGTGTATTGAAAGTTAACGGTGGTTTGAGTGCTCCTTTTAAAGTGTGTAGAGGTATTAGGCAGGGATGTTCTATGTCTGGGATGTTATATGCTATTGCTATAGAGCCACTACTAAATAGCATTAGAAGTCGCATTGCAGGGGTGTGCCTTTCAGAGGATATTCCTCCTATTCGTCTTTCAGCCTATGCTGATGATGTAGTTGTGCTAGTGAAAAATCAAGCGGAGGTGGATAGCTTGAGTCTAATGGTTGATCGTTTTAGGGGAATATCCTCTGCAAAGATAAATTGGGAAAAGAGTTGTGCTTTACAGATTGGAGAATGGTCTGGAGGGATCATGGCTTTGCCAGGGGGGCTAGAATGGTGTAAGGGAGGTTTTAAGTATCTTGGAGTGTATCTAGGAGATGAGGGGACTATGGAAAAAAATTGGAGTGGGGTGGTTGAAATGGTGGAAGGGAGGATGAGGAGATGGCGTTGGTTACTATCTCGTATGTCATATAGAGGGCGCACTATTATAGTTAACAATGTGATTGCCTCTGCACTGTGGCATCGGTTGTCAGTTTTAGAACCACCATCTGGCCTTCTGGCTAAGATACAGGCAATTATTGTGGATTTCTTTTGGGATAAATATCACTGGGTTCCACAAAGTGTTTTGTATTTGTCAAAAGAGGAGGGGGGACAAGGTCTTGTACATCTTGCTAGTAGGGCTGCTGCTTTCCGGTTTCAGTTTATTCAAAGGCTGCTTTATGGACCGGAAAATGTGGTGTGGAAAGAGGGGTGGCAGGTCTTATATTACAGCGGGTTGGAGGATTAGGTTTAAAGAAGGCTTTATTTCTGGTTGATAGTAGCCAGATTTCTAGGGAGGGAGTACCTCCGTTTTATAGAGGCCTTCTCAGAGTGTGGAGCATAATGAAGGTGTCCAGAAGAACTTCAGCGGAGTCAGTGCATTGGCTGTTGGAGGAACCTCTGGTGTATGGGGCAAGACTGGATTGTACAACTGCAGCTGTTCCACATTTCTCCAAGATTCTGGTGAAGGGGAAAATCATCACCTTAAGACAGTTAATGGCCATGGCTGGGCCCGCCTTAATGGATGGAAGAAGGGTGGCAGAACATTTGGGGATGAGGTCGGAAAGGATTGTCGGACAAATGCTGGGGAGCTGTAGGAAGGCTCTGTCAGCGGAAGAATGGGATATGCTTAGTAGCCACAAGAATAAGGTGCAAGATGAAGACGTCTCATTTCCAAAACTAGGGATTACACCAAATATCCCAGAGTCAGAAAGAAAGGCGTTATTGCTGGATTTGAGAGGGTTGGAGGAGGTGGGTTTGGATGAGGTGAATGGGAAGGAATTATATAGGGGGTGTGTCAAGGTGTTGAATAAAGATACATTGAAAAATAGAAAAGATACTCCATGGAGGGTAAAATTGGGCATTGATGACAAGGTAAAGCCAGCATGGAGAGCACTGTACAAGCCACCGTTACAAAAGGGTACTGGTGATATGCAATGGAGGGTTTTACATGGCATCATTGCAGTTAATGCTTTTGTATCTGTTATTAACTCAGATGTTAGAGATGGATGTCCTTTTTGTAATATAAGAGAAACCATTTTTCACTGTTTTATGGAGTGTGAGAGGATAAAACCGCTATTGGAAATGTTGGAATCTTTGTTTAAAGCTGTAGGGGAGTTTTTCAATAACACTGTTTTTATTTTGGGGTTTCAATATAGTAAACAACAGAAAAGAAAATGTCAAATGTTACATTTTATTTTGGGACAAGCTAAGATGTCAATTTTTCTGAGTAGGAAACATAAGATAGAAACGGGATATGGGCAGGATGTAAGATGTGTTTTTAAAGGTTTAGTGAAAGCAAGAATAAAAGTAGATTTTGAGTTCTTTTCAGCTGTAAAAGATCTCCTATTATTTGAGGAGAAGTGGGCCTACGAAGGAGCGCTTTGTTTTGTAGAGGAGGGGAAATTATTTTTTGCTGCTGAAATAAGTTGAATGTATATGTTATGTATTTATTTTTGTTTAGGAATTACATTTCTGAAAAGGCAGTGTGTCATTATTTATGTTAACACTTGAGTAAAAAATAAAGGTTTTATAAAAACTCAACTCTCTCTCTCTCTCTCTCTCTCTCTCTCTCTCACTATCTCTCTTTCTCTCTCTTCTATCAGTGTCCTCTCGCTTTCTCTCTCTCTCTCTCTCTCTCCTATCACAGTCTCCTCTCTCTCTCTCTCTCTCTCTCTCTCTCTCTCTCTCTCTCTCTCTCTCGCTCTCGCTCTCTCTCCAGGATCCAGTCATCTGTTTGCTACATCATGGCCTGTTTATATTGTAGCCATTACTAACAGGTCAATTAATTTGATCGATAAGCTAGAGGAATCACTCCCTCTGGTGATACTGAGTGTGAGTACATGTGTGTGTTTGTGTGTGTGTGTGTGTGTGTGTGTGTGTGAGTGTGAGTGTGAGTGTGAGAAAGAGAGAGAGAGAGAGAGAGAGAGAGAGAGAGATAATCTGTGCTAACATTTGCTTGGATTGTAGTATCCCTAGCTGTTTATGTTTCGGTGTGCATCTACTGTATGCATGTAGATGACCCTATGTGTTTGTCTGTGTGTGTGTGTGCATGTGGACGTGTTTAACTATTATTGTGGGGACCAGAAGACCCCACAAGAATAGTGAACAAACAAAAATGTAAACCAACTGGTGACATTTTGTTAGTCCCCACGAAGTCAAATGCAATTTCTAGGGGGTTTATGTTAAGGTTAGAACTAGTATTAGGGTTAGGATTAGGTTAATGGTTAGGGTTAGGAACTAGGGTTTGATTTATGGTTATTGTTTGAATTAGGTTAATGGTTAGGGTTAGGAACCAGGGTTTGATTTATGGTTAGGGTTAGGATTAGGTTAATGGTTAGGGTTAGGAAACAGGGTTTGATTTATGGTTAGGGTTAGGATTAGGTTAATGGTTAGGGTTAGGAACTAGGGTTTGATTTATGGTTAGGTTTAGGATTAAGAGGGTTTCTGTTTATGCTGGTATCAAACCTTGGGGTGAACTGGACTATTTCAACTTTCAGCCCTGTTACTATATTGTACATCAGACCAGTCTGGAGAGGGTGGGAGAACATGAAAGTCCGAGAGCTCTGAGGGGTCACCCATGACAGTTCAACAGGAGAAACACAATTATTGATAAAGTGCTGAGGGTAAAAAAAAACGATAATTTAAAAAAAAAATGTACGTGATAGAATCATACTAAAACATGCAAACTGGATCAATTAAACAAATAGATAAATCATTTAATAAATAAGTAAGTACATCATTGGAAAGCCCACCAAGGGATGACAGGATTAAGTGCTACAAAGAGAAGTTATGTGTTAAAGTGCTTGAAATAATAACATTAAACGTCAAATATAAAAAAGACAAAACCAGACTGAACAAATAAATAGATAATTTTGTATTGAACTTCCTCTTCGTGTTGGTGGCTCCTCCAGTTCTCATAATTAGGCCCTCACTAACTCCCACTGTCAATGCTTTATAATACATGTTTTACACTCATACCAAGTGGAGCCAAGGTCTTAAGTTCTGCTTTCCACCTGGATTTAGCTGCTCTTCTCTGGCCGATGGTCCAGGAGGCTTTCAGCTCTGGACCGGTGATGAGGAGGGAGGTTGTAGGGTGGTTTTGAGAGGGTTTTACCAGGTGTGTTTGTAATACGGACCGGTGATGAGGAGGGAGGTTGTAGGGTGGTTTTGAGAGGGTTTTACCAGGTGTGTTTGTAATACGTCATTTTGCTGTTTGAGGCGTGTCAAGACTGTGTGACTGGTTTCTCCTATATAAATGTTGTGACATAATGGGCATGTTATGGCATAGACAATGCTGGTGCTCTGAATGGTCATGAGTTGTGGGTTAGAGCTGGAAGTTTGTGCATGTGGATATCGAATGTGTGGGAATTGTCTATAGTACTGTTGTTCAACAGGTGGTTTGGGAGTGGGTTTATTGGAAAATGTTGCATAGATTATGAGATCTCTTAGGTTGGGGTTTCTGTGGAAAGTTGATATATGTCTAAATTCCTGAAGTGGGGAAATGTATGTTGTGCTTGGGCGAAAGCGGCTTTGAGTCTGGAATGAAGGAGTCTGTTTATGTCTGAGAAGGTGCCGATGAGGGGTATAATCTGGGGTTCTGAGAAAGGTCTGAGGGTGGAGGACAGGGATAGAATGAGGGGGATAGGAATTTGGACCCAGAATCAGGAAAGGATTTAAGAATATGTGTGGGCTGTTCACCCAGGCCAGGAGTCAGGTCAGGAGTCAATTCTGCAGAGAAAGTTATGGAGGTTAGGGTTAGGGAGATAAATCATCTGAGCTGGGTAAGGCCAGTCAGTGTGTTATGGTTAAGGGGATAAATTATTCTGTTCTGGGTGAGGCCTGTCTGTGTGTTTGCCTTCAATGACCACATTGAGTAACCTCTCTTTCCCAGTGCACTAAAGAGGATCTTTGTGGCTGAATGGAAGTCTTTCTGTTGTGTACATTGTCTACGGAATCAAATTACTTGTGATTTGACAATGCCAGTGAATGTATGTTTTTGGTGATAACTAGACTCTTGGAGTAGGGCGTGTGTGTCTGTGACCTTGAAATAATATTTTTGTTTGTAAAGAGACTATGTGTGTGTCAGTATCTGGAAAAACATTTTGTGTCCAAGAAGTTGATTGTATGTGGGTGTATGACATGTTTAAGTGTAATGGTAGGATGATGATTATTGAGTATTTCAATTAATGTTTAGAAATGTACCAAATAATTTTCCCACACCATGTATAGTCTATAAAGCATGGGATGCAATGGGCATTTAGCCAAGGCTATCAACTCCCAGTCTGCATATCAATATTAGCATAGGCCAGGGCAAACTTTTGACCCATCGCCGTCTCATGAATCTGTAGGTCGTGTTTATTATTAAATGTGAAATCTATGTTTATTAAGCCAAGTTCTAGAAGCTGTAGGAGGTGTCAGTTTGGTCTATGTGGATCTGGATATCTCCTGAGTGCCGATTCCACTGCGGTCAAGCCTGACAAGATATCTATGTTGGTGTAGAGACAATCTATATCTATATTGAATAGGTATGCATGTGCTGGGACTGGAATGGTGTGAAGTGTGTCTTTGAAATGATATGTGTCCTTAATAAGGGAGCCAGGGTGCCTTTGTGAGATGGGATTCAAATCAAATCAAATCAAATTGTTTTTGTCACACGCGCCGAATAACCAACAATGCAGTTTTGAGAAAAAAATAAAAAATAAAAGTAAAAATATTGAAAGAACAGCAATAAAATAACAATAATGAGGTTATATACAGGTGTACCGGTACAGAGTCAATGTGTGGGGGCACCTGTTAGTCGAGGTAATTGAGGTAATACATTTGTACATATTAGGAGGAAGTAGACAATGAATTCAACTGCTGGTGAGGACACACTCCCACAGTCTGACACAATCAGTCTTCCCTTTCAGGACTTCAAAAGGGACTGTCCAGGTATCTGGTGCTTGATGGATCTTAGAGAGGAGATAGACGAGTCTCTGGGTGGGTCTGGTCCATCGAGATATTTCCTTTTGTCTATGTGTAATGTATTTCTTTCTACAGAGGTCTGATATTATCTGTCAGATTTTTATTTTTGTCTGGATCTGTGTCAAAGCAGGGATAGGAGTGTAGTGTTGTGTGTTAGAGGGTTGGTGGTGAGCGGTGGGCTTCAAAGAGGTACTGTTGGTTGTCCATAATAATTATCTTTGAACCTTTGTCTGCTGGTTTTATGTTTGTGTTTCCTTAATAATTTAGCTATGGCTTGTCTTTCTTTTAGTGTGATGTTCTGTTGTCAGGTTATGGTGGGGGTATGGAATTCTCTGATGATTTGTTTGTTGGCTTCCTAATGAGTTTCCTAATGGGTGCTGATATTGTCTGTAATTTGGGTTCCCATCTGTATGTGAATGGTAGGGTTCGCTAGTTAGATGTATAATCAAAGTGGTCCAATAGTTTCAGAGTTCTATGGAGGGACCTGTGGATGTCCCCCTCTCTGGGATAAACAGTGTTTGTCATCATGTTAGTTTAATAAAATATTAGACTGTGAGTTATGTTAATTTCTTCCTCCATTTGATGATACATCTGTTGGACTGTAGTTTAGTATTGCATAAGGATGAATATGTATTTTGGATTATATTATGACTATGAATATTGAATGTGCGTGTGGTTCTGTTGCAGGCATATAATTTATCACATCACTTTATATGTAAGAATTATAAATAGCACTCTGCATAGTAAAGTAAATATAGCATAGCAAACTGGATAGTAAAGTAAATATAACGTTTTTTGGCTGCAGGGGCAGTATTGAGTAGCTTGGATGAAAAGGCGGCCATTGTAAACTGGCCAGCTCCTCAGTCTCAGTTGCTAATATATGCATATTATTATTAGTATTGGATAGAAAACACTTTAAAGTTTCCAAAACTGTCAAAATATTGTCTGTGAGTATAACAGAACTGATATTGCAGGCGAAACCCTGAGGAAAATCAAAACAGGAAGTGGCTTCTGTTTTGAAAACTCCATGTTCCATAGCCTCCTTTTGCTGGATTTAAAGGGATATGAACCAGATTCCTTTTCCTATCGTAGAACGATAACATCGCTTCAATTGGTCACATGAGTTTTGCTCGCGCAACAGAGTTTGGATAGGTATTGCTTTTCCCTCTCCTAGTGAAAGACATTTGCGGTTGATATATTATCGATTATATATTTTACAACCTGAGGATTGATTATAAAAAACGTTTGACATAATTTTTTTTTTTTACAAAAATCAAATGTATTTATAAAGCCCTTCGTACATCAGCTGATATCTCAAAGTGCTGTACAGTAACCCAGCCTAAATCCCCAAACAGCAAGCAATGCAGGTGTAGAAGCACGACATGTTTCTGTGGACATTATGGAAACTATTTGGAATTTTCGTCTGCGTTGTCGTGACTGCTCTTTCCTGTGGATTTCTGAACATAACGCGACAAACAAACGGAGGTATTTTGGATATAAAAATAATCTTTCTCGAACAAAAGGAACATTTGTTGTGTAACTGGGAGTCTCGTGAGAGAAAACATCTGAAGATCATCAAAGGTAAACGATTCATTTGATTGCTTTTCTGATTTTCGTGACCAAGCTTCCTGATGCTAAGTGTACTTAATGTTTTATCGTGCGATCGATAAACTTACACAAACGCTTGGATTGCTTTCGCTGTAAAGCATAATTTCAAAATCTGACACGACAGATGGATTAACAAAAGGCTAAACTGTGTTTTCCTATATTGCACTTGTGATTTCATGAATATAAATGTTTACAGTAATATTTATTGAATGTAGCGCTATGCTATTCAGCGGTTGTTGATGACCCTCATCCCGATAGGGGGATTGCAGCCATAACAAGATAACATAGCAAACTGCGTAGTAAAGTAAATATAACATAGCAAACTGCATAGTAAAGTAAATATAGAATAGCCTATTGACCAGGTTAGCAGTTAGCTTGCGTAGCTTCTCACAGTAAAGTCATCGTCCCTCTAACAGTCACACCCTGGGTTAGCTACCTGTGTGTTAGCAGGTTGTTTTTTAGTAAACATGGTAGAGATTCCAGCATCCTTCATAAACAGCGGTAATGAGTAAACAGGTTAATGTTGTCTTACTGTGTTTTAATCAAACACATACAGCTGGAACACATGACTAAGCACACGCAGAAACATGATCATAACAAAAACCATTAGTCCCTACTACTCAGTACAGGACAAATACACCACTTCATAACTGACTCTAATCACCTACATTGTATGAGATGTGTGTGTGTTAAGGGAATTTTTATCTATAATGACTAATTATGTATACATTTCAATCAGGATGTACTAATCAGAATACTATTATGTTACTGTATATGTACTAATCTGAATACTATTATGTTACTGTAAATGTACTAATCTGAATACTATTATGTTACTGTATATGTACTAATCTGAATACTATTATGTTACTGTAAATGTACTAATCAGAACACTATTATGTTACTGTATATGTATGAATTTTATTTCTTAATCCTAGTACTGAATATAATGTGTGTAAATATAATCAAGGATTAGAACAATGACAGTCTGTTCCTTGGTACAAATGAATGAACTAAATCTTCAGACTGGCTAGAATGCTTATCTACACCTTGGCTCAGCCATAAATTGTATTAAATTGGTAGGGAGACGATGTGGGAAGGCTTGAGATACTGCCTTTGTACCAGGATGGGAGAAGAGACGGGTTGGTACTGGAACTAATGATGTCATTTTCAGTTTATAACCTGTGGTAACCTGTATCGTGTTCAGTACTCTCGTGAATAAACTCTGCTGATTGACTTTAAGACTGGGCTCTGTCCATTATTATAGAATAAGGGTCTCACAAATCCTTATGAATTGACAGAGTGTTTAATTTGTATTGGGTATTAAAACATAGAGCAGAGAATAGTCTGCAGCACCCAGACTCCCCCTTCTAAAATCTGAAGTCAAATGTCTACAGTTTGCTGATGATCTGGTGATTCCGTCACCAACCAAGGAGGGCCTACAGCAGCAACTAGATCTTCTGCACAGGTTCTGTCAGACCTGGGCCCTGACAGTAAATCTCAGTAAAACAAAAATAATGGTGTTCCAAGAAAGGTCCAGTTGCGAGGACCACAAATAGAAATTACATCTAGACACCGTTGCCCTAGAGCACACAAAAAACTATACATACCTCTGCCTAAACACCAGCATCACAGGTAATTTCCACAAAGCTGTGAACAAGCTGAGAGACAAGACAACAAGAGCCTTCTATGCCATCTAAAGGAACATAAAATTAGGATCTGGCTAAAATTACTTGTATCAGTTATAGAACCCTTTACGAATATGAGGTCTGGTGTCCGGTCACCAACCAAGAATTCACAAAATGGGACTAACACCAAATTGAGACCCTGCATGCAGAATTCTGAAAAAAAAACTCTGTGTACAACGTAAAACACCAAATAATGCATGCAGGGCAGAATTAGGCCGATACCCGCTAATGATCAAAATCCAGAAAAGAGACGTTAAATTCTACAAACACCTAAAAGGAAGCGATTCCGAAACCTTCCATAACAAAGCCATCACCTTGAGAGATGAACCTGGAGAAGAGTCCCCTAAGCAAGCTGGTCCTGGGGCTCTGTTCACAAACACAAAGACCACATAGAGCCACAGGAAAGCAACACAATTAGACACAACCAAATCATGAGAAAACAAAAAGATAATTACTTGACACATTGGAAATAATTAACTTAAAATCAGAGCAAACCAGAATGATATTTGGCCCTAAACAGAGAGAACAAAGTGGCAGAATGTCTGACCACTGTGACTGACCCATATTTAAGGAAAGTGAGAGAGTGAGAGTGAGAGAGTGAGAGTGAGAGAGAGTGAGAGAGTGAGAGACAGAGAGAGAGATGTGTGGACTTGGCATGTGGTAAAGTAACTATTCCTCACTCTTATTTTCATCTCTCAGCAGTCCGTCCTCCCCCTCTCACCCCTGAATCAGGCCAGTGTTACATGGGACTTCTCAGCATGTTTGTGTCTCACTTGGTGTGTGTGTGTGTGTGTGTGTGTGTGTGTGTGTGTTTCCACAAAGTGAAAACATGCTTTTAGAATTTATATTATTGAAAATGAAATTCAGAAATATCTCATTTTCAAACAGTACCAGTCAAATTTGGACAGACCTACTCAATCAGGGGTTTTTCTTAATTTATACTATTTTCTACATTGTAGAATAATAGTGAAGACATTCAAACTATGAAAAACACATGGATTCATGCAGTAACTCAAAGTGTAAAACAAAATATATATAATATACAGTTGAAGTCGGAAGTTTACATACACTTAGCTTGGAGTCATTAAAACTTGTTTTTCAACCACTCCACAAATGTCTTGTTAATAATTAACAGACTATAGTTTTGGCAGGTTGGTTATGACATCTACTTCATCTAAGTTACGACATCTACTACATCTAAGTAATTTTCCTAACAATTGTTTACAGACAGATTCTTTCACTTATAATTCACTGTATCACAATTCCAGTGGGTCACACGTTTACATACACTAAGTTGACTGTGCCTTTAAACAGCTTGGAAAATTCCAGAAAATGATGTCATGGCTTTGGAATCTGATAGGCTAATTGACATAATTTGAGTCAATTGGAGGTGTACCTGTGGATGTGTTTCAAGGCCTACCTTCAAACTCAGTGCCGCTTTGCTTGACATCATGGGAAAATCAAA
>NC_048591.1:38185660-38208160 GCF_013265735.2 Oncorhynchus mykiss
TGCATCCCTGTGTATTGTGTCTGGTCCTAGTTATGAAGCCTGGGAGCACACAGAGTCCCTGTACATTGTGTCTGGTCGTAGTTATGAAGCCTGGGAGCACACAGAGTCCCTGTATAATGTGTCTGGTCCTAGTTATGAAGCCTGGGAGCACACAGAGTCCCTGTATATTGTGTCCGGTCCTAGTTATGAAGCCTAGGAGCACACAGAGTCCCTGTACATTGTGTCTGGTCCTAGTTATGAAGCCTGGGAGCACACTGAGTCCCTGTATAGTGTGTCTGGTCCTAGTTATGAAGCCTGGGAGCCCACAGAGTCCCTGTATATTGTGTCTGGTCCTAGTTATGAAGCCTGGGAGCACACAGAGCCTCTGTACATCAAATCCAATGTAATTTTATTTAGTCATACGTGCCAAATACAACCTTACAGTGAAATGCTTACCTACAAGCCCTTAACCAACAATGCAGTTTTAAGAAAAATTGAGTGTTAATTAAAAAATAGATAAGTAAATGTTTTATTTTTTAAGAGCAGCACTAAAATAACAGTAGCAAGGCTTTATACAAGGGGTACTGGTACAGAGTCAATGTGCGGGGGCACATGTTAGTCCAGGTAATTAAGGTAATGTGTACATATAGGTACAGGCAAAGTGTCTATTCATATATAGCAAACAGAGAGTAGCAGCAGCATAAATGAGGGGGTGGGGGAGAGAGGGTGGCAATGCAAATACTCTGGGTAGCAATTTTATTAGCTGTTCAGGAGTCATATGGCTTCGGGGTAGAAGCTGTTAAGGAGCCTTTTGGAACTAGACTGGGCGCTCTGGAACCGCTTGATGTGCAGTAGCAGAGAGAACAGTCTCTGACTAGGGTAGCTGGAGTCTTTGACAATGTTTAGGGTCTTCCTCTGACGCCGCCTGGTATGGAGGTCCTGGATGGCAGGAAGTTTGGCCCCAGTAATGTACTGGGCCATACGCACTGCCCTCTGTAGTGCCTTTCGGTCGGAGGCTGAACAGTCAGAATGTGATGCAACCAGTCAGAATGATCTCGATGTTACAGCTGTAGAACTTTTCGAGGATCTGAGGACCCATGTCAAATATTTTCAGTCTCCTGAGGGGGAATTGGCTTTGTCGTGCCCTCTTCACGACTGTCTTGGTGTGTTTGGACCATTCTAGTTTGTTGGGGATGTGGACACCAAGAAACTTGAATCTCTCAACCTGCTCTACTACCGCCCCGTCGATGAGATTGGGGGCGTGCTCGGTCCTCATTTTCTTGATGTCCACAATCATCTCCTTTGTCTTGCTCACATTGTGAGAGAAGTTGTTGTCTTGGCACCGCACAGTTAGGTCTCTGACCTCCTCCCTATAGGCTGTCTTATCGTTGTCAGTGATCAGGCCTTCCACTGTTGTGTCATCGGCAAACTTAATGATGGCGTTGGAGTCGTACCTGATGAACAGGGAGTAGAGGAAGGACTGAGCGCGCACCCTGAGGGTCCCCTGTGTTGAGGATCAGTGTGACAGATGTATTGTTGCCTTCCCTTTCCACCTGGTGGTGGCCCGTCAGGAAGTCCAGGATCCAGTTGCAGAGGTGTTTAGTCCCAGGGCAGTGTAGAGTGCAATAGGGATTGCCTCATCTGTGGATCTGTTGGGGTGGTATGCAAATTGGAGTGGGTCTAGGGTTTCTGGGGTAATGGTGATGAAGTGAGCCATGACCAGCCTTTCAAAGCCTTTCATGGCTACAGATGTGAGTGCTACGGGTCTGTAGTCATTTAGGCAGGTTACCTTAGTGTTCTGGGGCACAGGGACTATGGTGGTCTGCTTGAAACATGTTGATATTACAGACTCAGACAGGGAGAGGTTAAAAATGTAATTTAAGAGAAGTGTCAGTTGGTCAGCGCATGCTCGGAGTACACGTCTTGGTAATCTGTCTGGCCCTGCGGCCTTGTGAATGTTGACCTGTTTAAACTTCTTACTTACTTTGGCTACTAAGAGCGTGATCACACAGTTGTCTGAAACAGCTGATGCTCTCATGCATGATTCAGTGTTGCTTGCCTCGAAGCGAGCATAGAAGTAATTTAGCTCGTCGGGTAGGCTCGTGTCACTGGGCAGCTCACGGCTGTGCTTCCCTTTGTTGTCTGTAATAGTTTGCTTGCCCTGCCACATCCGACGAGCATCAGAGCCAGTGTAGTATGATTCAATCTTAGTCCTGTATTGACGCTTTGTCTGTTTGATAGTTCGTATGAGGGGCACAGCAGGATTTCTTATAAGTGTCCGGGTTAGAGTCCTGCTGGTTGAAAGCGACAGCTCTACCCATTAGCTCAGTGTGGATGTTGC
The DNA here is from genome assembly GCF_013265735.2 of Oncorhynchus mykiss. NCBI lineage: Eukaryota > Metazoa > Chordata > Actinopteri > Salmoniformes > Salmonidae > Oncorhynchus > Oncorhynchus mykiss. The sequence goes on from NC_048591.1 coordinate 38,187,981, forward strand.
CTGTAATCCATGGCTTCTGGTTGGGGTACTTACGGTCACTGTGGGGACGACGTCATCGATGCACTTATTGTGACAGGGATTTGATTGTCGGGTGTCTGAAGAAAATCCTTCGGTCCGACAGACAGTACGAGGTGAGCAATCACTGTCCTGATATCCAGAAGCTATTTTTGGTCATCAATTGTATACATTTTTATTTAATTTGGCAAGTCAGGTATGAACAAATTCTTATTTACAATGATGGCCTGCCAGGAAACAGCGGGTTAACTGCATAGTTCAGGGGCAGAACGACATATTTTTACCTTGTCAGGTCGGTGATTCGATCCAGCAACCTTTCGGTTACTGGCCCAAGGCTCTAACCACTACCCTACCAGCCACCCCTTAACATAGGCCCTAGATGCCTTCAGAGACGGTGGCAGGAACATTATGTACCAAATAAGTTACAAATAACGTGAAAAAACACACACATTAGCACAATTGGTTAGGAGGCCGTAAAACGGTAGCCATCTACTCCTGTGCCATTGTTCCATTGTGTCTGGACCTACAATGGTTATGAAACAGCCTGGGAGCACACAGAGTTAAAGCCAGTTCCTTCTGAGTCTGGAGTATTTTTGGATTAGCCCCATTTTCTCTCCTGTCCCCTGTGTGCTCAGTGGTAAAGTTCAATGATTTCTGAATGGGATCTCCTACTGCAGTCTCAGAGGTCCAAGTACTGTGGTACTGTGTGTGTGTGTGTGTGTGTGTGTGTGTGTGTGAGTGTGTGTGTGTGTGTGTGTGTGTGTGTGTGTGTGTGTGTGTGTGTGTGTGTGTGCGCGTTTGACTGCATGTTTGTGTGGGTGTGAGTCTGAATGTGGTCTGCTTGTGAGTGTCATCAGTGTCCCTGAGATGAACCCTATTACAGGGGCTGAGTCACTGGCTTACTGGTGCTCTTTCATGCAGTCCCTAGGAGGGGTGCGTCACTTGAGTGGGTTGAGTCACTGATGTGATCGTCCTGTCTGGGTTGGCGCCCCCCTTGGTTTGTGCCGTGGCAGAGGTCTTGTGGGCTATACTCGGCCTTGTCTCAGGATGGTAAGTTGGTGGTTGAAGTTATCCCTCTAGTGGTGTGGGGGCTGTGCTTTGGCAAAGTGGGTGGGGTTATATCCTTCCTGTTTGGCCCTGTCCGGGGGTATCATCGGATGGGGCCACAGTGTCTCCTGACCCCTCCTTTCTCAGCCTCCAGTATTTATGCTGCAGTAGTTTATGTGTCGGGGGGCTAGGGTCAGTTTGTTATATCTGGAGTACTTATCCTGTCTTATCCAGTGTCCTGTGTGAATTTAAGTATGCTCTCTCTAATTCTCTCTTTCTCTCTTTCTTTCTCTCTCTCGCCCTTGGACCATGCCTCAGGACTACCTGGCAAGATGCCTCCTTGCTGTCCCCAGTCCACCTGGCCGTGCTGCTGCTCCAGTTTCAACTGTTCTGCCTGCGGCTATGGAATCCTGACCTGTTCTCCGGAGGTGCTACCTGTCCCAGATCTATCATTTGACCATGCTGGCAATTTATGAACATTTGAACATCTTGGCCATGTTCTGTTATAATCTCCACCCGGCACAGCCAGAAGAGGACTGGCCACCCCTCATAGCCTGGTTCCTCTCTAGGTTTCTTCTTAGGTTTTGGCCTTTCTAGGGAGTTTTTCCTTGCCAACGTGCTTCAACACCTGCATTGCTTGCTGTTTGGCGTTTTAGGCTGGGTTTCTGTACAGCACTTTGAGATATCAGCTGATGTACGAAGGGCTATATAAATAAATTTGATTTGATTTGATGAAAGCAGATATTGAGAAGGAGAAAGCAGAGAAAATGGAGGCTAATGAAGCGAGAGAGGGACAGAAAGAGAGAAGAACAAGAGTAATAAAGGTCTCTCTCTCCATTCCCCTTCAGTGCTTCTTTCACCAAGCACAGCAGCAACTAGACTCCATTGACATCAACAGACTCACTAGCAGAGAGGGTCAGACACAGACACACAGACACCCACGCACATGCGCACACACATGAACACACACACACACAATACGCCACAACATTTTCCATTTCCTCTTCTTTCACGCAGAGCTGACTCAGTGAAAAGTCTGACACCGATCAATACAAATGGGGGGAATGGAAGAGCTCGGAATTGCAGAGAGAAAGAGACAGACGAGACAGGCGAGACACATTTCAATTGGCCTTTATTGGCATTTCTCAAACCTGAACAATTAAACACAAGACGGGAAGAGTTAAACTACACTACACGTCAATACAGGACTAAGATGGAGTCGTACTACAACGGCTCTGACGCTTGTCGGATGTGGCAAGACCTGCGAACCATTACAGACTACAAAGGGAAGCACAGTCGAGAGCTGTCCAGTGACACGAGCCTACCGGACGAGCATAAACTACTTGTATGCTCGCTTCGAGGCAAATAACACTGAAACATGTATGAGAGCACCAGCTGTACCGGAAGAATGTGTGATCAAGTTCTCAGCAGCCGATGTGAGTAAGACCTTTAGACAGGTCAACATTCACAAGGCCACAGGGCCAGACGGATTATCAGGACATGTACTGCGAGTATGCGCTGACCAACTATCAAGTGTCTTCACTGACATTTTCAACCTCTCCCTGTCCGAGTCTGTAATACCAACATGTTTTCAGCAGACCACCATAGTGCCTGTGCACAAGAACACTAAGGTAACCTGCCTAAATGACTACAGACCCGTAGCACTCAAGTCTGTAGCCATGAAGTGCTTTGAAAGGCTGGTCATTGATCACATCAACACCATCATCCCAGAAACCCTAGACCCACTCCAATTTGCATGCTGCCCCAACAGATCCACAGATGATGCAGTCTCTATTGCACTCCACACTGCCCTTTCCCACCTGGACAAAACAAACTATATGCGAATGTTATTCACTGACTACAACTCAGCGTTCAACACCATAGTGCCCTCAAATCTCATTAATAAGCTAAGGACCCTGGGGCTAAACACCTCCCTCTGCAACTGGATCCTGGACTTCCTGACGGGCCGCCCACAGGTGGAAAGGGTAGGTAACAATACGTCAGCCACGGTGATCCTCAACACAGGGGCCTCTCAGGTGTGCGTGCTTAGTCCCCTCCTGTTCTCCCTGTTCCCTCATGACTGCTTGGCCAGGCTCGACTCCAATACCATCATTAAATTAATTTGCAGATGACACAAAAGTGGTAGGCCTGATCACTGACAACAACGAGACAGAGTGTAGGGAGGAGGTCAGAGGCCTGGCTGTGTGGTGCCAGGATAACAACCTCTCCCTCAACGTCACTTTAATTAACTCTACCTACATGTACATACTACGTCAACTAACCGGTGCCCCACACACTGAGTCTGTATCCTGTATATATTGTTGTTTTTTACTGCTCCTCTTTAATGACTTGTTAGCTTTATCTCTTATTTTTATCTGCACTGTCAGTTAGGGGCTTGTAAGTAAGCATTTCACTGTAAGGTCTATTCCTGTTGTATTCGGCGCATCTGACTAATACAATTTGATTTGATTTGATATGAGGAAATTAAAGAGAATGGAGACAGACAGACGGACTGAGGGGCTGACAGGTGGGCTGAGAGCAGGCATTTGGAAGGGCGGGTTTGCAGACCGGTTACGGACAGACAGAGGTGAAAGGTTACTACTGTACCTTAGCTTCCTACCAGTCCACTCCTACTCTTTTGGGTAAAAATAAAAGCTATGCATGAAACCTCTTTAGTCATAAGAGTCCCACCCAGTTGACAGATGTTTAGGAGACCTCATGAGGTGTAAGAGTCCCACCTAGTTGACAGATGTTTAGGAGACCTCATGAGGTGTAAGAGTCACACATAGTTGACAGATGTTTAGGAGACCTCATGAGGTGTAAGAGTCACACATAGTTGACAGATGTTTAGGAGACCTCATGAGGTGTAAGAGTCACACATAGTTGACAGATGTTTAGGAGACCTCATGAGGTGTAAGAGTCCCACCCAGTTGACAGATGTTTAGGAGACATCATGAGGTGTAAGAGTCCCACCTAGTTGACAGATGTTTAGGAGACCTCATGAGGTGTAAGAGTCACACATAGTTGACAGATGTTTAGGAGACATCATGAGGTGTAAGAGTCACACATAGATGACAGATGTTTAGGAGACCTCATGAGGTGTAAGAGTCACACATAGTTGACAGATGTTTAGGAGACCTCATGAGGTGTAAGAGTCACACATAGTTGACAGATGTTTAGGAGACCTCATGAGGTGTAAGAGTCACACCTAGTTGACAGATGTTTAGGAGACCTCATGAGGTGTAAGAGTCCCACCTAGATCAGTCCATGAATAACCTAAACCTACATGTAACAATATCTGTAAACAATGTAGAACTACAGGTAACAAACAATATCTATAAATAATCTATGCCTACATGTAACAATATCTGTAAATAATCTATGCCTACATGTAACAATATCTGTAAATAATCTAGACCTATATGTAACAATATCTATAAATAATCTATGCCTACATGTAACAATATCTGTAAATAATCTATGCCTCTATGTAACAATATCTATAAATAATCTAGACCTACATGTAACAATATCTGTAAATAATCTATGCCTATATGTAACAATATCTGTAAATAATCTATGCCTATATGTAACAATATCTATAAATAATCTAGACCTACATGTAACAATATCTGTAAATAATCTAGGCCTACATGTAACAATATCTGTAAATAATCTATGCCTACATGTAACAATATCTATAAATAATATATGCCTACATGTAACAATATCTGTAAATAATCTATGCCTACATGTAACAATATCTGTAAATAATCTAGACCTACATGTAATCTAGACCTACATCTCTAAAGTTTCCTGAAGTTCGCGATCATCTCCTTTGTTTTGTTGACGTTGAGTGTGAGTATATTTTCCTGACACCACACTCCGAGGGCCGTCACCTCCTCCCTGTAGGCCGTGTCGTCATTGTTGGTATTCAAGCCTACCACTGTAGTATCATCTGCAAACTTGATGATTGAGTTGGAGGCGTGCATGGCCACGCAGTCTTGGGTGAACAGGGAGTACAGGAGAGGGCTCAGAACGCACCCTTGTGGGGCCCCAGTGTTGAGGATCAGCGAAGTGGAGATGTTGTTACCTACCCTCACCACCTGGGGGCGGTCCGTCAGGAAGTCCAGTACCCAGTTGCACAGGGCGGGGTCGAGACCCAGGGTCTTGAGCTTGATGATGAGTTTGGAGGGTACTATGGTGTTGGTTTTCTTTTTGTAATCCGTGATTGACTGTAGACTCTGCCACATACCTCTTCTGTCTGAGCCATGAATTGGGACTCTACTTTGTATCTATACTGACACTTAGCTTGTTTGATTGCCTTGCGAAGGGAATAGCTACACTGTTTGCATTCGGTCATGTTTCCGGTCACCTTGCCCTGATTAAAAGCAGTGGTTCGCGCTTTCAGTTTCACACGAATGCTGCCATCAATCCTCTGTTTCTGGTTTGGGAATGTTTTAATAGTTGCAACAACTATTGGAACAACTAAATGGAGTCGTGGTCAGCTTTTCTGAAGGGAGGGCGGGGGAGGGCCTTATATGCATTGCAGAAGTTAGAATAACAATGATCCAGGGTTTTACCAAGCCTGGTTGCACAATCGATATGCTGATAGAATTTAGGGAGTCTTGTTTTCAGATTGGCCTTGTTAAAATCCCCAGCTACAATGAATGCAGCATCAGGATATGTGGTTTCCAGTTTACATAGAGTCAAATGAAGTTCGTTTAGGGCCATCGATGTGTCTGCTTGGGGGGAATATATGCGGCTGTGATTATAATCGAAGAGAATTCCCTTGGTACATAATGCGGTCGACATTTGATTGTGAGGAATTCTAAGTCAGGTGAACAGAAGGACTTGAGTTCATGTACGCTGTTATGATCACACCACGTCTCATTAATCATAAGGCATACCCCCCCGCCCTTTTTCTTACCAGAAAGATGCTTGTTTCTGTCGGCACGATGCATGAAGGAACCAGCTGGCTGTACCGACTCCGATAGCGTGTCTCGAGGGAGCCATGTTTCCGTGAAGCAAAGAACGTTACAGTCTCTTATGTCTCTCTGGGATGCTACCCTTGCTCGGATTTCATCAACCTTGTTGTCAAGAGACTGGATATTGGTGAGTAGTATGCTCGGGAGCGGTGCGCGAAGTGCCCGTCTCCGGAGCCTGACCAGAAGACCGCTTCGTCTGCCTCTTTTACGGCGTTGTTGTTTTGGTTCGCCGGCTGGATCCGATTCATTGTCCTGGGTGGTGGGCAAAACTGAGGATCCGCTTTGGGAAAGTCGTATTCCTGGTCGTAATGATTGTGATTTGACATTGCTCTTATATCCAATAGTTCCTCCCGACTGTATGTAATTAAAACTAAGATGACCTGGGGTACCAATGTAAGAAACAACACGTAAAAAAAACAAATACTGCATAGTTTCCTAGGAACGCGAAGCGAGGCGGCCATCTCTGTTGGTGCCCCAATCAATTCATATGTATTTATTCCTCTGCTCCCCATCATGTCTTTGTGTAGGATTGTTTGTATTATGTGTATTTTGATATTGTGGATATTGTTACGGGCATTACTTTTTGTCTGTTCGGTATTTTGGGCACATTTTATGTTACTTTGTGCTGTCATTTTGACCAGAATAAAAAGTGTGCCTGTTCACTACACTCTGCTCTCCTGCTCCTGACTTCGCCTCCAATGTCACGCCCTGACCTTAGAGAGCCTTTTTTTTGGTTTGGTCAGGGTGTGATTTGGGTGGGCATTCTATGTCCTTTATTTCTATGATTTGTGTTTTTATGTGTTGGCCGGGTATTGCTTTCAATCAGGGACAGCTGTCTATCGTTGCCTCTGATTGGGAATCATACTTAGGTAACTCGTTTTCCCTCCATTGAGTGTGGGTAGTTAGCTTTGTTAGCGGAACTATAGCCCTGTTAAGCTTCACGGTTGTTTTGTTGGCGACATTTTATATAAATAAAATAAACTATACGCTCACCATGCTGCACCTTGGTCTCCTTCCAACGACGGCCGTGACAGAACGACCCACCACCAAAGGACCAAGCAGTGTGGTAAAGAGGACTCCTGGACATGGGAGGAGATCCTTTAAGGAAAGGGACCCTGAATGCAGGCCAGGGAGTATCGCCGTCCGAGGGAGGAGATGGAGGCAGCTAAGGCGGAGCGGCGGTGATATGAGGAATCAAGTCAGTGAAGCAGGCACGAGAGGCACACGGGGAGATTGGCTGAGTCTGCGCTCGAGACCGCCAGCGCACCTTGACGGCCTAGTTTATCCAATGCCCGCCCCAAGGCACCAGGCCTCTTGTGTTTCTCTCCAGCCCGGTGAGTCCTGTGCCCGCTTCAAGGACCAGGCCTCCTGTGTTTCTCTCCAGCCTGGTGAGTCCTGTGCCTGCTCCCAGAACGAAGCCTCCAGTGATGATCCATGGCACGAAGCCTCCAGTGATGATCCATGGCACGAAGACTCCAGTGATGATCCATGGCAAGAAGCCTCCAGTGATGATCCATGGCAAGAAGCCTCCAGTGATGATCCATGGCACAAAGTCCAGAGCCTTCAGCGACGGTCTCCAATCCGGAGCCTCCAGCGACGTCCTTCAGTCCGGGGACTCCAGTGACGGTCTCCAGCGACGGCCTCCAGTCCGGAGCCTCCAGCGACGGCCTCCAGTCCGGAGCCTCCAGCGACGGTCTCCAGTCCGGAGCCTCCAGCCAGGGTGCCCAGTCCGGGCCCCACAACGAGGGTCTCCAATACGGAGCCTGGGCCCGCAGCGAGGGTGACCAGTCCAGGGCCCGCAGCGAGGTTGCCCAGTCCGGGGCCCGCAACGAGGGTGCCCAGCCCGGGGCCCGCAGCGAGGGTCCCCAGTCCGGGGTAGGCGGTGAGGGTCCTCACACCAGAGGCGCCACCAAAGCGGGGTGAGCCAGAGGTGGAGCGGGGTCTACGTCCCGCACCAGAGCCGCCACCGCGGATAGGTGCCCACCCAGACCCTCCCCTATAGGTTCAGGTTTTGCGGCTGGAGTCCGCACCTTTGTGTGTGTGTGTGTGTCGGGGTGGGGGGAAACCTTAGAGAGCCTTTTTTATGTCTCTTTTCGGTTTGGTCAGGGTTTTATATGTCCTTTATTTCTATGATTTGTGTTTCTATATGTTGGCCGGGTATGGCTCTCAATCAGGGACAGCTGTCTATCGTTGTTTCTGATTGGGAATAATACTTAGGTAGCCCTTTTCCCCTCCTTTCAGTGTGGCTAGTTATCTTTGTTAGTGGCACTATAGCCTTGTTAAGCTTCATGTTTTTTTTGTTATTTCTTGTTTTGTTGGCGACATTTTATATAAATAAAATAAAATGTACGCTCACCACGCTGCACCTTGGTCTCCTCCAACAACAACCGTGACATCCAATACACACTCCTAACACGTGCAGAGCTGGCGATGCCTCATCGTGATTGGTTATTCCTCATCATTTGCAATGTTTTAAAATGTTTTATGGAATTTTAGCGGAAAGTGATTTGATGCAAACTGTGGCAAAGTGATTTAGAGTTGTTAAACAGGATTGACGAGTGTGTTTATATAATTATCATAATTCTGCTTTAGCAACCATCACAATCGGTTAAAAAAAATATGCATGCCAACATATTAAAAAAGAATTAAGGGTAGGCAAAGTGATCGTGTCAGGTGTAAATTATATGAAGTGTTTTTTCAGTTGCAGCGTTTGATTGACAGTTACATTCACTGCGGTTGTCTGAAACATGCAGACCAGACGATGCCTCATCGTGATTGGTTAATCCCCATAATTTACAACAATGTCAATGAACGTCATGACTATCTTTCTTTTGCGGTACCTCAAAATGTCGTTTACCAGCTGAGATCAATTTTACCAGTTGATTTTACTCCTGGCTCAGACTTTGTCTGGGCAGTGTTTTAATGTCATTCTAAAACCTACTCTGAGCTGGGAGTAGTTTTCTTAAAACAGGTTTTAACAGGATTCCTAGGACCTTTTCTAAGATGCTTTGTGGATACAGGTACCTGCTGTTAGAGCTGTGGGTTTCAACAATGAATCCTCCCAGCTAGCCATCGATCCATCAGATACACACACAGCTTAGCAGGTACCTGCTATGTTCTCTCTATGTGTGTGTGTGTGTGTATTGGTGTGTGTTTGTGTCTGGTTGTGTTAATGGCTGTGTGTGTGTGTGTGTGTAAGTATGCCCACACTCTCAGGCTCATCCTGTTGCTCTCCAGGGCCAAGAGTGAAAATCACTGATATTCTGCCTCTTTTTCTACAGGAGGGTTCAGTGCTCAGTGTTCAGTGCTCAGTGTTCAGGGTTCAGTGTTCTGCGTTCTGCGAGGGTTTTACTGCCAGGCTGATTAGCTAGAACACAGTGAGACATGATGAGCTGTCTCTCCCATGTCTCCACACATGCCTGCTGCTGTGTTCATACACTGTGATGTGTCTTTTCATGTGGCTCTACAAAAGCCTGTCATTACAGCGCCTCTCTGAGAGAGAAAGAGAGAAATAGACATGAACTGATATGACACACTCACATGAGAGTCAGTGCATGAGATGGAAATAATGTGTGTGTGCCTATGTGTATGAATGTTTGCCGAGGCTTTAATGTGCATGTTTGGTCTATGTTGTTTTCAGTGAAAGTGTGTGCATGTCTTTCAGTGTGTTTGATGTGTTTTGTCTTTCTTTGTTGTCTTAGTAGATAGGATCCTGCCATTGCTGAGTTCCTGGCTAAATATGATCTGCAACAATATGACGTCTCTGAGGAGGAATGTCTGAGGAGAGAGCCACAGTGTCTGTTACAGTGGCTCTAGAGAGAACAGAGGGAGGGAGATAGAGAAGAGTTATCTTCTTATTATTCCCATTTTATTTACTACAACTGTAGGCCCCATAACACCCATTGAGGGAGAGGTCGTCTCTCTGTGGCGAAATATTCCAACAACATAATGGTACCAAACATGTATTGTTTTTCTAACTAACTACTAGCTACGTTTTCTTTAAAACGGTTCTAGTTATTCCATGAATAGATTATCTGTTCATTAACGCACACACAAACACACAACCACAAACGTATGTATTCACACATACATGAGTTCATCAGCGCTGGTCCTGTGGTGTTGAGGAGTTCTGCGTAAATTGACATTTTTTCGTTAATGAGTTATTAAAGCATATTTTTCTGATTATTGTCTCTAATTACATGCAGCAGACACCAGTGACAATAGTCACTAAGAACCCATTTAGAGAAAAATTCATATTAATTTTAGAGATGCAGAGAGAGAAAGAGAAAGAAGGTGAGGGAGAGAGGTAGGGAGAATCTTAAAGTACAATGGAGGAAAGGGTGAACAGGAGATGGGATAGAGGCTGATTTGGAAAAAAAGTCAGGAAGAGCGTTAATGAAGAAAGACAATAATATATACAGAAACTCAACAGAGAAAAAAAGATGTAAGGAAGGGATGAAAATAAAGAGAGACGATAGTGAATCACTACAACAATACAGAAATAGACTACGGAAAAAGAAGGAACAACATGTCAGAAATCAGCTTGATGTAATTGAAGAACCCACAGAATCTAACCGCTTCTGGGAAAATTGTAAAACACTAAACAAACAACAACACGAAGACTTATCTATCCAAAATGGAGATGTATGGATAAACCACTTATCCAATCGTTTTGGCCCTATAACGAAGAACAAACAGCAAAAACGTTTACATTTTCAAATACAAACCTTAGAATCAACGAATCAACCCTTCTAGAATCTGAAGTCAAATGTTTTCTGATGTTCCGGTACTGTCACACCTGCTCCCGAAGGCGCCAGGCTCCCCAGCATTACGCACTCCTGCCAACATCATTACGCACTCCTGCCAACATCATTACGCACACCTGCCTTTCCCCGTCACACACATCAGCGTATTATTGGACTCACCTGGACTCACCTGTTTATTACCTCCCCTATATTTGTCAGTTCCCCATCTCTGTTCCCTGCTGCTGCATTGATTTTCATTGTGTATCCGTGTGCTGATGCTGTTCCTGTCTTGTTCTTTGTCTGTTGCTAATTCAATGTCAACTCCCTGTACCTGCTTTTCGACTTCAACGACAGTCTTTACAGGTGCTTCCATCCCCAACCAAGGAGGGCCTACTTCAGCACCTAGACCTGGGCCCTGACAGAAAATCTCAGTAAGACAAAAATAATGGTGTTCCAAAAAAGGTCCAGTTGCCAGGAGCACAAATACAAATTCCATCTAGACACTCTTGCCTGAGAACACACAACAAAATGTCATATACCTCAGCCTTAACATCAGCGCCACAGGTGACTTCCACAAGAAGGGCATCAAAAGGAACATAAAATTTGACATACCAATTAGCATCTGGCAAAAAATACTGTAATCAGTTCTAGAACCCATTGCCCTTTATGGTTGTGAGGTCCGGGGTCACCAGCCAATAATTCACAAAATGGAAAACCACAGAGTCATGAATTGAATTGAATTCAAACACCACATTGAGACTCTGCATGCAGACTTCTGCAAAATATTAAATCTGTGTACAATGTAAAACAGCAAATAATGCATGCAGAGCAGAATTAGGCCAATACACGCTAATTATCAAAATCCAGAATAGACCGATTAAATTCTACAACCACCTAAAAGGAAGCAATTCCCAAACCTTCCATAAAAAAAAACATCACCTACAGAGAGATGAACCTGGAGAAGAGTCCCCTAAGCAAGCTGGTCCTGGGGCTCTGTTCACAAACACAAACTCACCCCACAGAGCCCGAGGACAGCAACACAATTAGCCCAACCAAATTATGAAAAAAACTAAATATCACATGACACATTGAAAAGAACTAACAAAAAAAAACAGAGCAAACCAGAATGCTATTTGGCCCTTAACAGAGAGTACACAGTGGGCCACTGTGACTGACCCACACTTAAGGAAAGCTTTTACTATGTACAGACTCAGTAAGCATAGCCTTGCTATTGAGAGAGGCTGCAGTAAGTAGACATGGCTATCAAGAGAAGACAGGCTATGTGCACACTGCCCACAAAATGAGGTGGAAACTGTGCTGGACTTCCTAAATTCCTTGCAAATATATGACCATACTATTTCCCTCAGATTAAAACACCTCAGGAGAAATATCACAGTGTGCCATCACAGCAGCAAGATTTGTGACCTGTTGCCACAAGAAAAGGACAACCAGTGAAGAACAAACACCATTGTAAATACCACCCATATTTATGTTTATATATTTTCCTTTGTACTTTTCACAATTTGCATAGGATTACAATATTGTATATAGCCATAATATGACATTTGAAATCTCTATTTTTCTTTAGAACTTTCCTGAGTGTCCTGTTTACTGTTAATTTGTTATTGTTTCTTTCACTTAGTTTAATATCTATTTCCCTTGCTTGAGAGAGAGATACAGACAGAGACCGAGAGCATAAGTGAGAGACAGAGAGAGAGACAGAAAGACAGAAAGATACATAGGAGAGAGACAGAGAGAGAGAGAGACAGAGAGAGAGAGATAGAGAGTGACAGAGAGAGAGAGAGAGACAGAGAGAGAGAGACAGAGAGAGAGAGAGAGAGAGAGAGAGAGACAGAGAGAGAGAGACAGAAAGAAATATACAGAGACAGAGACACAGAGAGAGAGAGAGAGACAGAGAGAGAGACAGAGAGAGAGACAGAGAGAGACAGAAAGATACAGAGAGAGAAACAGAGAGAGACAGAGAGACAAAGAGACATGCAGCTCACGAAGGTCATCTGTTCTTTAATGACTTCTGTGCAGCAACTAATCAAACCCACGACATCATTCCTATTCCCAGCCAATCATATTGCCTCATCTTTATTCCCAATTTAAACAGGAGGGAGTCATTAGCCCGGCACCAGAGATAATTACATGAAATATGATCTCACTCCTGCCTCTCTGCTCTCACTAACCCACGTCAACACAGCCACAAGCCTGGCCACTGTTTATGAGTTCACTTCAGCAAGATGCAACGTTGAAGCTTCAACTGTGACAAATCATGTTCTTACCTGAGGTGAACACAGAGACACACAGTCTTTCAACCACTGAGTCATGATGCCAGGACAAAACTGATGATGTGAAGTTTTTGTGTTACCATGTGTCCTTGTCTCAGGACAGGCAGACGGTCAGACAGACAGACAGACGGTCAGACAGACAGACAGAGAGAAAGACAGGCAGATGGTCAGACAGACAGACAGGCAGACGGTCAGACAGACAGACAGGCAGACGGTCAGACAGGCAGACGGTCAGACAGACAGACAGACAGACGGTCAGACAGACAGACAGAGAGAAAGACAGACAGATGGTCAGACAGACAGACAGGCAGACGGTCAGACAGGCAGACGGTCAGACAGACAGACAGACGGTCAGACAGACAGACAGACAGACAGACAGACAGACAGACAGACAGGCAGACAGACAGACAGACAGACAGACAGACAGACAGACAGACAGACAGACAGACAGACAGACAGACAGACAGACAGAAGGTCAGACAGACAGACAGACAGACAGACAGACGGGCAGACAGACAGACAGACGGTCAGACAGACAGACAGACAGGCAGACGGTCAGACAGACAGACAGACAGAGAGACAGACAGACAGACAGACAGACGGTCAGACAGACAGACGGTCAGACAGACAGACAGACAGACAGACAGACAGACAGACAGACAGACAGACAGACAGACAGACAGACAGACAGACAGACAGACAGACAGATGGTCAGACAGACAGGCAGACGGTCAGACAGACAGACAGACAGACAGGCAGATGGTCAGACAGACAGACAGGCAGACTGACAGACGGTCAGACAGACAGACAGGCAGACGGTCAGACAGGCAGACGGTCAGACAGACAGACAGACAGACGGACAGACAGACAGGCAGACGGTCAGACAGACCGACAGACAGCAGATGTCGCTGTTTGTCAACTTTGTCAAGAACATTTTGAGGTCAGTTTAGTGATCGTTTAGCATCACTGTAGCCATGAGAAACAATCAATGATCAATCAAAATACCAATAAAAAACATCAACTGTACTTCCATCTCTCCGCCGCAAGCTTGTTTCTGTTGGTAACACCAAATGAAAAGGCCATTAAGCATCGTTAGGCCATCATTTGTTAGAGGGGGCAATTAAACACACACACACACAAACAAAACACAAACACACACACACACACACTCTGTCTTTCGATGTCTGTCTCTCTCACTCTCTCTCTGTCTCTCTCTCCCTCTCGCAATTCAATCCAAGGAGCTTTATTGGCATGGGAAACGTGCTAACATTGCCAAGTGAAGTAGATAATATACAAAAGTGAAATAAACAATACAAATTTCAGGTTGTAATGCAACAAAATATGAAAAATGCCAACGAGGGGTGAATACTTTCACAAAGTAATTAAATGTATTGCATTTACGTGTATGCTCATACTGTTTCAGAGTTTCAAAATATTCACAGTGTATTTCTGGATTGTTTTGCTGCTTTGTCTTTCATTTGACATTTATCTTCGGTGTTTTCTAATTGTTTTACATTCATTTTCAAACCATTTTTCAGAAACCTAATGAAACTATTTCTTTGGTATTCTCAAATTTGCTTTTGATGCTGCTTTTTGGAATATGCAATTGATGTTTTGAGTAGCTGAATTGACAACTTATTTTTTTTTTGGTGTTGTGACTCACTGAATATATGTGTATATATATATGTGTCATTTCATTTTTTTAAATTTTTTTTAACCTTTATTTAACCAGGCAAGTCAGTTAAGAACAAATTCTTATTTTCAATGACGGCCTGGGAACAGTGGGTTAACTGCCTGTTCAGGGGCAGAACGACAGATTTGTACCTTGTCAGCTCGGGTGTTTGAACTCGCAACCTTCCGATTACTAGTCCAACACTCTAACCACTAGGCTACCCTGCCGCCCCAATGTTCAATGTTTCTGTAGGAACTTGACAAGGAATGGTCACGAGCAATTCAATCCTTTTCATTCAACCAAATAAATGAAAGGTGTACGGCCATGTACAAATACAGCCTGGGGTAGAGTCAGACTCGACCATCAGTCAGTTTGAGCACAAAAGGAGACTGGGCCACTCGGACTCAGCATGATACCTGGCAACCAACTGCTTGTGATGTTGCAGATGTTTCCGTCTCTCCCCCGCGTGGTGGTCATTTCTCTCTTTTTGTTTCTCCTGTTTCTGTTCCACTCGTGCTTTGATGTCCGGATGCAGGAGTTCCAGGTCAGCTTTTGGGATTTCTTCCCATCAACATCTCAGCTGGAGCCTGTCCTGTTGTTGTTTGTGATGCGGTACTGGAACAAGAACCGAGAGATTGTATTTGTGATGGTTTATTTGTGATCATCTTTTTGAGTCCCTCTTTCAGTGTCTTTCAGAGCCGGCTCCGCTGAGCCGTTCGAGACCGGTTGAAATGGAGCGCTTCGGACGTGGCGAATCCCGTCTCTCCGCATGAATTCATTGAACAAATCACAGGTAAAGGGCGTTGTCGGACACAACGCAACAATGTGATGTTGCTCATGACATGAGCCTCCAGCCACTCAGGCAGACCATGAGCTGCAAACAGCTGCTGAAGCTTTTCAGTTGTGGTCACTGTGATGTTGCTCATGGTGTGAGCCTCCAGCCACTTGGAGTGAGCGTCCACCATGACAAGGAACATGTGACCCATGAAAGGGCCTGCAAAGTCTATGCGCAGCTTGGACCATGGGCAGTCAGGCCACTGCCACAAATGTAGAGGAGCGGGCGGCGCCATCTTCTGGTTGATCTGGCACTCAGAACATGATTTCACTTTGTTTTCTACGTCCTGATCCACGTTAGGCCACCAGATCAAATCAAATCAAATCAAAATCAAATTTATTTATATAGCCCTTCATACATCAGCTGACATCTCAAGGTGCTGTACAGAAACCCAGCCTAAAACCCCAAACAGCAAGCAATGCAGGTGTAGAAGCACGGTGGCTAGGAAAAACTCCCTAGAAAGGCCAAAACCTAGGAAGAAACCTAGAGAGGAACCAGGCTATGTGGGGTGGCCAGTCCTCTTCTGGCTGTGCCGGGTGGAGATTATAACAAAACATGGTCAAGATGTTCAAATGTTCATAAATGACCAGCATGGTTGAATAATAATAAGGCAGAACAGATGTAAGATCTGGCTAAACTTCTGGCACCCGGGTGAGCCTCACGGACCTCATCCATGAATTGTGCATGGCCAGGGGCCGGAACAACTACTCTGGACCCCCAGAGAATGCAGTCATCCAGTTTTGCGCAGTCATCCAGGTCTCATTCCCTCATCCTCTATGACGGAGGTCAATCCTGCATAAGGAATCTTTTCACTTGGGCCAGGATAGGATTCCTGTCTGTCCACCGGAATCCTGGAATCTGGTCTGTTTGATCTGTTTGGCATTTACAGGTAAATTTGATAATCTCTCCATTAGGAAAATTGTCTCGGGAGGCACCACAGTTGTGGCCGGCATCTCTGGTGGCGGGAGACAGCTTAGGGCATCTGCGTTTGCATCCCCCCCCCACCCCCCTGTACACTATAGTTTACTGGGAAGCTGACAGTGTGATGGCCCAGTACTGTATCCTTGCTGAAGCAATGGGAGGAAAGCATCTTGATTCACTGAAAAGGCTCATCAGTGGTTTGTGGTCAGTGCATATGGTGAAATTAAGAACATAGAGATACTGATGAAAGCATTTCACAACAAAAGCTACGGCCAAACCTTTCTTGTCTAACTGTGAATAACCCTTCTCAGAACTCGTCAGCGTACGTGATGCGAATCCAATGGGTTTCTCTGACCCTTCCTCCATATGATGACAGAGTACTGCACTGACGCCATAGGGCGAGAAGTCATATGACAGAAGGATCTCGTTGTCTTGGACAAAATTAACCTGCAGTTGTGCTGATTGTGGTAGTGGTTTCACTTCCTTGAAAGCTTTCTCTTGAGCTGGCCCCTACTTCAATTTACAGTCTTTGTGGAGCAGCTGATAAGGTGTAGTCAACATTGTCGACAGCTCAGGGAGGAACTTACCATAGTAGTTGACCATGCCCAGGAATGACCTGAGCTAGGACACGTTTTTGGGATTTGGAGCATCGTTAATTGCCCTGACTTTGTCCACCACGGCACCTGCAAGATCCCGGACAATTCTGGGTGACGCTCATTCCTTCGACGATAAACGCGAATCCGACCATCACCCCTGGTGAGACAAAACCGCGACTCGTCAGTGAAGAGCACGTTTTGCCAGTCCTGTCTGGTCCAGCGATGGTGGGTTTGTGATCATAGGTGACGTTGTTGCCGGTGATGTCTGGTGAGGACCTGCCTTACAACAGGCCTACAAGCCCTCAGTCCAGCCGCTCTCAGTCTATTGCGGACAATCTGAGCACTGATAGAGGGATTGTGCGTTCCTGGTGTAATTTGGGCAGTTGTTGTTGCCATCCTGTACCGGGCAGGTGTGATGTCCGGATGTACCGATCCTGTGTAGTTTTTGTTACACATGGTCTGGTTCTACGAGGACAATCAGCTGTTAGTGTCGTACTGATCGTTCATTCTGCATGTTCATTAATTGTTTATGGTTCGTTGAACAAGCATGGAAAACAGTGTTTAAACACTTTACAATGAAGATCTGTGAAGTTATTTTGGATTTTTACGAATGATCTTTTAAAGACGGGACACTTCTTTTTTTGCTGAGTTTATCTGGTGGTCACCTTACACGTATCAGTGTAGTCAGGCTCAGAACCTGTTCTTGCATTGTAATCTGCACAAAGCAGCACTTTCCCTCTGCCTAAAATTAACTGTTTTCTGTATAGAATTTGTAAAAAAAATAATGATCATAAAATGGTGAATCTGAAAGAGGAGCATAAGCTACACATATGCATACATGATAGTCACAATAGATTGAAATTTTGTTAAGTGTTAAGTGTGGTTTGGCCCTCTATTCATTTAATTCAGTCTTCAAACCCGTTTAACATTTTTATGTTTGATTGATGGTAGTACATTTTCTACATAGCCGAAGGGACACTGAGTATCAATGTCTCCACGACACCATGTTTCCAGTAGGATTATGATGTCCTGTCCCTTGTTTTTAAGATATTCTGGATTTTCTGGTTTTAAAACCAAAATTTGTTGAGTTTCCTAGAAACTCCCATTCCTAGAGCTGATAGTTAATGATAGCATTTATAATAAGTGAAATTCACTGGTTTTGAGTAAAGTACATAGAAGAAAATAACAATTGTAATATACAGTACCAGTCAAAAGCTAGGACACACTTAGTCATTAAAGGATTTTTCTTTACATTGTAGAATATTAGTAAAGACATCAAACTATGAAATTGTGGAGGCCAGGTCATCTGATGCTTCACTCCATCTCTCCTTATTGATCAAATAGCTCTTACACAGCCTGGAGGTGTGATAGGTCATGTCCTGTTGAAAAACAAATGGTAGTCCCACTAAGTGCAAGCTAGATGGGATGGCGTATCGGTGCAGAATGCTGTGGTAGCCATGCTGGTTAGGTGTGCCTTAACCAACAAATCACAGACAGTATCACCAACAAAGCATCCCACACCATCACACCTCCTCCTCCATGCTTCACGGTGGGAACCACACATGGGGAGATCATCCGTTCACCTACTCTGCATCTCACAAAGACACAGCGGTTGTAAACAAAAATCTCAAATTTGGATTCATCAGAACAAAGGGCAGATTTCCGCCAGTCAAAAGACCATTGCTCATGTTTCTTGGCCTAAGCAATTCTCTTTTTATTATTGGTGTCCTTTAGTTGTGGTTTCTTTACAAAAATTTGACCATCAAGGCCTGATTCACAGTCTCCTCTGAACAGTTGATGTTGAGATGTGTCTGTTACTTGAACTCTGTGAAGCATTTATTTGGGCTGTAATTTCTGAGGATGGTGACTAACAACCTTATCCTCTGCAGCAGAGGACAACTGCACTTGAAGAAACTTTCAAAGTTCTTTACATTTTCCCATTTGACTGAACATCATGTTAAAGTAATGATGGACAGTCATTTCTCTTTGCTTATTTGAGCTGTTCTTGCCATAAAATAGACTGGTCTTTTACCAAATAGGGGTAGCTTCTGTATACCTTGTCACAACACAACTGATTGGCTCAAACACCGGATCTAATAGAGCTGTGTTGTGATGGACCTGGTCTAGTAGAGCTGTGTTGTGATGGGCGGGTCTGGTCGTGCTGTCCTGAGGCAGGTCTGGTCTGGTAAATCTGTGTTGTGTTGGGCCTGGTCTAGTAGAGCTGTGTTGTGATGGGACGGGTCTAGTAGAGCTGAGTTGTGATGGGCCGGGTCTGGTCGTGCTGTCCTGAGACAGGTCTGGTCTGGTAAATCTGTGCTGTGTTGGGCCTGGTCTAGTAGAGCTATGTTGTGATGGGACGGGTCTGGTCGGGCTGTCCTGGGGTAGGTCTGGTCTGGTAAATCTGTGCTGTGTTTGGCCTGGTCTTATAGAGCAGTGTTGTGATGGGACGGGTTTGGTCGTGCTGTCCTGAGGCGGGTCTGGTCTGGTAAATACGTGCTGTTTTGGGCCTGGTCTAGTAGAGCTGTGCTGTAATAAGCTGTGTCTGGCTCTTTTCTCCTGGGGATGGTGGAAGTGCAGTTGTTTCAGAAAGTGGAGCGGGGGGCCTCTGCTGCTATGGTGATGGATGTGTGGGTCCCTGCCAAGTTTTGCATCATTTAAGCAAGGTTCTGACACTGTCCTGATCAAGGTGTACATTGTCGTATAAAGTGTTCTCATGTCAGAGTGGGGTGGTGAGCCATTCTGACGTTGAGCAGTGAGGCACAGTCCACAGTGATCTGTTGATTTATTTTGTTCATCAACTGTCCTGGGAAGTTTTTTCTTGGTAGGAGGGTGGACACAACTATATTGGTTGTTGGGAACATAGCCTGTTCCTGCTCTGCCACTCTGCTCACTGCCCCAGATACATCTTCACCTTTGGCCTGAAGGTAGTTTGTGCCAGTGTGGATAATGATGTTGTCAGGGGTGTCAGTCCTGGTCTGACTGAGTAGCTGGATTGCACTGTCCATTGTAGGACACCAGGACTTATACACCTGGTGTCTAGCTAATCATCTTTCCTGGACCAAGAACT